>NC_136422.1:75640000-75745000 GCF_052625555.1 Lactuca saligna
AACCAAATGAATCACATCATCAACATAACAGAATCCACTATCCAAAATTTGGTAGATTTGGGTGTTGTTGCTGCAAATGCAGGTGGAAATCTAGTCACTGTACTAAATATATCATGGAAAGGAGTTGTTACTTTACTTCAGCTATGCAAAGGGACACTAGAACTGAAGATGAACATATCAGACATTATTTTGTCTCTAATTTCATTAGCTAAAGGATCTTTAACTCATGCAGCTCAAACATGGTCTTCTTTAATGGAACCTGTTTCTATGTCTGAAGCTAAAAGAATATTCATTCCAGCTAAATTTTACTTGATTAATGCTGCAAGAATAATCTCCCACTACCCATCTCAAGCATTTTTGATCTTCAAAGATATAACACTTTGCATAATTACAATCTTAACCTTCAAGATCTTTTTGTGTAAAGAAGAGCTCCTCAAATCCGCAAGTGAAGCCTTGGGAGAACTTCTTGAGCCCACATCAATTCATCTCCTCAATTCCTTACTAAATTCATCTCAACTGAAACAAGAACATAAACACCAAATTCTTGATTTCCTATTTACTGATATTAACACATCAAGTTTTGTCTCAAGTGATCAATCAACCACAATGGACTCCATCTTCTCTTTAACTCTTGGGTCAAAACCGTTGTTAATTGGTCAAGTTTTCTTATTTATTACTCTTCTGAAAAGTGCTCCTGATGTGGAAGATGATGTGAAGCTTGAAATTGCAAAAAAGATGGAATGGATTTTGAATATCTTAACAGATGAAGATGTTTATTTCTCTGTTCTTGCATTACAACTACCTCTATTCCATGGTTCTGATCAGAACATGTATTGTTCAATCATACATGCAATGAAGACCTTCATGCTTGTGGTTTCTTCAACTTCAATTTGGGAAGAATTTTTCTTCAAGTCTTTTCTGCTTGAAAACTTATTCCATCCACACCATCTTTGTTGGGAGATTGTTATGGAACTTTGGTGCTTTATGCTTCGACATTCTGAAGCAGAATTAGGAAATGAGATTATTGATAAACTCTGCATTTTATTGAAGACTACAGCTTCTTGGGAATCAGTTTTAAATCATGATAGTGTTCTTCGTAAACTTTCAAAATCAATTTGCAGGATTGTTAAACATGGTTCAGAATCCATGGCTGATAGAGTTTTCAACTTCATTGTCAATGGTGATGTTTCCAGATTATCATCTGTTATGTTTACAGCATTGCTCATGGAAGGATTCCCGTTGAATTTGCTTTCAAATAAGGTCAAAAGTGTTGCTAAACAAAGAATAGTGATGGAATATTTTCAGTTTTTGGATGGATTTGAAGATGAATCGAGGAAATGTGGAGTTGGAATTTTTGGTGCACCGGTTTTTGCCATGTCTGCTGCTGTGCAATCTCTGTAAGTAACATTAGATTCTCTGTTAGAGTAAATTACAAATTTGGTCCTTGTATTTTACCTAAAATCACAAGTTCAGTCCAGATCTCAAAATTGTCCCAATGTTATCCTTAACTTTACATTTTTTTTTGCATATATGGTCCTGTTTGAGTTTGACTTCAAAATTTGGACAAAAATTGTGAATTCAATTCAAGTACATGGACCATATCTGCAACAAAATGCAAACTTGAGGATGCCAATTGGGACAAATTCAAAATTTGGAATGAACTTGTGATTTTGGGTAAAGTACATAGGCCAAATTTGTTATTTACTCTTTTTTTAAGACGTATGTGGGTTTTAATGAGCTTGTATTATCTTTAATATTTATTTTTTTTAACAATTTTACTCTATTAGCGTAAATTACAAATTTGGTCCTTGTATTTTACCTAAAACCACTAGTTCAGTCCAGGTTTTGAAACTGTCTCAATGTCATCCTTAAATTTACATTTTCTTGCGAATTTAGTCCCTAATTATTCAAACATTGGACAAAAATTGTGAATTCAAGTCAAGTACATGGACCATATCTGTAACAAAATGCAAACTTGAGGATACCATTTGGTACAAATTCAAAATTTGGACTGAACTTGAGATTATGAGCAAAGCACAGGGACCAACTTTGTAATTTGTTTAGTATTATTAAGTCATGCAAACCTGCGGAAACCATTGAGACAAATTCAAAATTTGGGTTGAACTTGAGTTTTTGAGCGAAGTATAGGGACCGAATCTGTATTTTACTCTTTTTTATCACGATCATATGTGGGTTTCAATGAGCTTGTATTATCTTTAATTTAATTTAATTTTTACTACATTTTGATATTCTCTTGTGTCGTGTAGGCAAGTGAGCATATCAGACACAGAAATGAAAACAATAAACTTATTAATTTCCATCATTCAAAAATACAAAAACAACACTCACAACTCCAAATACCAAAACCTTCTGAATGAAACTTTAGCCATAATCTCTACCATGAAGCATCTTTACACATCCGAAGAAATGGGAACACTTATTGTAAACCTTCAGACTCTCTTCACTTCAGATTCTGATTCATCTGACAAGTTGTCAAAATGCAAAGCAAATTTAGCTGCTTTTATCTCCGGATTTGGTCACATAGAATATGAAGTAAACGACACCAACCCAAAGTTTTCATCTTCATGGAAGTTATTTCACATGCTTTTAAAAGAACGACATTGGGCTTTATCCCATTTAGCAATTACAGCTTTTGGGTATTTTTCTGCACGTACTAATTGTGATGAGTTATGGAGATTTGTGCCACAAGATGCTGCACTTTCGTTTGATTTGGAGTCGGGAGTTGAGGCAAATGGGGAAAGGTTTATGTCTGAGTTTACAGTTTCATATGAAAAGGAAACCGGAGTTTATGTTAAACCTAACCATGGTAAAAACGAACTGGTTAAAGAAGGTTTAATGCTAAGAAAAATGGTGGAGAAAAAGATGGTGATTGTTGATAAAATGGAGATAGATAATGATGAAATGTTTAAGAGAAGAAAGATTCATGATGGAGTTGCAAAATTGAAAGATGGGTTGAGGGTTTTTGCGAATGGGATTATGTTATTGCAAGAAAATCGGTTTGATTTTTCGGATGTTGATGGTGAGTTTTTGACTCACTTTTCTCATATTCAAGATACTGTTGGAAGAATGGCTGAAAGCGTCTCTAAAACCAAGTAGTTTTTTAATGTGTTGCATCTTATCAATGATGATTTGCATAGTTTGAAAGATTTGTATAGTTTTTTAATGGGGTAAATGTAAGGTACTTTCTGTTTGTACTTTTATTTTTTGTTATTATAGCATGGTATTTTGAAATTTGGAGTGTGAAGTTTACTTTTTATTGAACTAATAAGGATTTTAAATACAACTGAAAGACAAATTGAATAAAAAACTACTACTGTTGATCAAATTATTTTAAACACTCAAACAACTATAGTTAAGAAAGAAAGTAATTGTAAAAATGAAAAAAAGGAGACAATCGGTCGTTTGGTTGTTGAAAACTTCAACTTTCTCTATAATGAATTCAAACGTGCTTAAGGTAATTTGTGTTATTCTTGAAGGTTTATAACATGCTTTAACTGTAGTGACTTACTTCCAACTCATACGCAACATAATTTTGGTAAAGTTCATGGTTGATATTTCTGGGCTCGAAGATTTGTAAATGCTTTCTTGTAGCCAATTTGGATTCAAGGTGGTTATATACCATGGCTGAGGTTTTTGAAGGCAAAGGCGGCAGACCATATGTTGTTGAAAACCAAAAAGTAAATTTTGAAATAAAATATAAAACAAGAGAAATTAAATATTATCCTACCTTTTATTCGAACTTATCTTGCTACCCACATAAATGGTGATAAGTGTCATATTTAGATAAAACTAATGATATTTTAGGATATTTGTCAATATTTCAAATGGGTAGAAAGATAATTAAGAAGAAAAGTAGGAGAATAATTAATTTCTTATAAAAGAATTATGTAAAATGAGGTTGAAGGGTAGAATGGTAATTCGTAATCCATTTCATTCGGGATGTTAAAATGGGGTCGAAGGTCAAACAAGGTAATGTAAAGCACGACGTAATGGAATAGATTATTACAATTTCATTGCCATGTTTGGTTACTATGCTAGAATAAAATGAATATTTAATCCTGTTGTCTGGTAGGTAGGAAATACACATCAAATGAAATAAAATTAATTGATGATGACAAAATTATCTCTATAACATTTGAGATGTATATAATGTATAAATTTCATATCATCTTCCTCTAAATTATAATTTATATTAGGGAAATCTACTGAAAAGTCCTTAAGTCATTATATTTAGACCTTATAATTGATTTGTTTTTTATTTTTAATTTTTTTAGTCAATTAAGTCTCAAAAACCAGAAATTGTATTCATTTTGACGTTTTAACCAGCCAACAGGTCATCAAACTTTCAAAAACTACATTTTTGGCATAAAGTTTAAATTTTATTACACATTCATCCCAAATTTATTCATTTAGACTTTTGGCCTAGATTTCAAAATTTTGTTACAACTGTAGAGGTCGAAGTTAGATCGTAATATGTCAAAATATGTAATGCTATTATATAAAGACAGTTTGTGTCGAAACTTAACGACTAGTTCTTTATAATTTTTTTGTATGCTTTGTGTTCTCCTATAAATAGGAGTGTTACTTAGAGTTAGATAAGAACTTTGAGTGGACTTGTCTATTTTTCTCTAACATTGAAATTGTAGGGATGAGCAAAAACCGAACCGAACCGAAATAAACTAACATAACCGAAACCAAAGCAATAACCGATGGTTTAGGTTTGAATTTTACAAAAACTGAAAAATAATGGTTTGGTTCGGTTTTGACGTATAAAACCACCCATAAAAACTGAACCAACCCAGATATATATTATTTATTACGTTTTAAACATTAATTTAGTTTTAGTATATTTAAAGTAGATACAATACTATTTATTGCAATGTATTTTTACTGGGTTTGAACCTAAAAACTAAAAAAAAAAAACAGAAGCTCATAAACTCACAGTTTAAAACTAATAACCCATAAACCCAACCCGAATAACCGAAAAACCGAACCATGCAAAAACCGAACCTATATGGGTTTAAATTTGGTTTGGTTTTAGCCGAAATCCGACCCAAACCGATCCATGCTCATCCCTAATTGAAAGCATAATATGAGCTAAACCAGATCCTATTTACATTCGGTGTTAATATTTTCATTACTCTGATTTTACTTTACTTTTCTCGATTCAACACTTCATCAATTGGTATTAGAGTAGGAATCATTCTCTGCGATCTGATTTTTATTATGAATTGAAAGGTTTTTGAATCAAATTCCGATTCAAAACGTTTCCGCACCTTTTGTTGTGAAAATTGTTCATGATCTACAGTTGTGATTTGATTTTACAACTGAATTGTTGATTCGAGTATTCTACTTGAAATTTCTGATCAATTCAGCAATTTGCTTTCAAAATCTTTTCAGTATTTTTTTTTTGAAAAATTCATCTGTATGTTAATGGCGAACTTCAACTTGAATTCAATGACATCTTATTCTCATCTACTAGGATCTTCAACAAAGATTCCTATGCTCATCCCTGAATACTATGATCAGTGGGCTGATCGCATGCAAGATTATTTGAACGGGATTGATGATGAGCTCTGGTCATGTATAATTGGAAATGGAATTCCTCCAACAAATGCTCAACCAATTGGTTCTTTTTCTGCTACTCCAAGTGTTGAAACTCAATCTGATCGATTGAAAAAGAATGAGAAAAGATGTATGAGAGAATTAAGAGGTACTTTGCCTCCTGTGGTCTATAACTATGTTAGAAGTTTTAAAATAGCAAAGGACATCAGGAACACTCTCAAAGAAAAATTTCAAGGAAGTGAGAAGACTAAAATCAATTCTGTGAAACACTGTTTGATTGAATTAAAAGAATTCAAGCAAAAGGATGGTGAAACAATTGAAGGTTATTATGATAGGCTGAATGATTAATCTACAAATGTCATCGTCATGGAATTGCACGAACAACCATGGAATTCAATTTGATGTTTATTATGGGTTTGCGTAAAGAGTGTAGAAAGAAGAGAAAGTTGAGAAGAAACTTAAAGGAAATTCTGGTATTGATTGTCACTACTGCTATGGAGCAAATCATATGGCTAGTGATTGTCAACTTCGTAAGAAGGAGGAAAAGAAGAACAAGATAAAAGACAAAGCTTACTATGTTTAGTGTTTGGAAGAGGTCAGGGAAAAAGCAAAAGGAATGTCTCTAGTGGCTAAGGGTGAAGATGATGATGAAGGAACTTATCAAATATGGTCATCAGGCTCAGATGATGAGGAAATTGTAATCCTATGCATGGTGCCATGTTTGCTAAGCATGAAGATGGAAATGACGAAGTAGTGACTGGTCAATGTTTCACGACCAAAGAAGGGGACAAATCTCCAATGACTACTAAGCTACGTTCTATCCTTCAATCATTTAATATTCCTTTGAATGCTTATGATTCTGAATTGATTGCTTTTGATGATACTGTTGCTAATTTCGATACATTGATAATCTCTACTAGTAACGACGCTAAGAAATCAACATCTCAGTTACTAGAAGTGTAGAAGGAGTTAGATTCAAAGAAGATAAAAGTAGAATATTTAGAATTACAGATTACAAATTTGATGTGTGATAGGGACTCTGTGAGTAGTGAAGTAAAAATGATATTAGCCCAACGCAACATCTATTGTAATTCTACTAAAAGTTTGTATGCTAAACTAACTACTTTGCTTCATTCTTCTGACATAAGTAAGGAACAACTTAGAAAGCTTTAACCTTTTCTAGTTTACGTAACAGAGAAGGTTGATTTCATTTCTTATGATTGTGAGAAAACCATTGCAGAATTCGATAGAATTCCTGATGATAGATATACATATGGAATTGTGAAAATAAACGAATATCTTGATATGAATTAGTTGAAATTGTGAATGATACCTTGAATAAAACTGAACAAATCAAAATTTAGAAAAGAACTGAGAATTCGATATCTAATTCTCAATCTAATTTTGCTAATATCAAAGATAATTCTGATAATTTTAGCGAAATGAGTGAAATAGAGGAGGAAGAAAGTATAGATTGTTGTCAGTTACCTGTCATTAATGTCACATCTAAGGCTAAAGGTAAAGAAATTTGTAATGATTCATTGGTTAAGTGTGATACTGGCAAACCCTCAACTTTGAAAGTCTGTGATTTCGATCATGTAAGTGTCAGAGATAGTCAAACAGACAACAGTGATGACGAAAATGATGATGAGGTTTCGAAAAAGTCAAAATCAACAAAAATAGATTCAAATGAAAAAGAAATTCCATGAATTGTTGTTGATCAAGTGTATGGAGATACATGAAAATTTGACAAAGTAATGACTGAAAAGGGTTCTCATTATCTGAAAACAAATACAGTGGTGCATCTTAATTTCAAGTGTACTGATGATGTTATCTTTCCAAATCAAGTGTTTTTCACTACTAGGAATGTTGATAAAATCAAACCTGAATTCAACAAAATGATTGAAGAAGATAACAAGAAAACATCAGATGAAGGTTTCTTTTCAAATCAAAGTGTTGTTGAAAATAATCTAACAAAGAATTCTTATGTTTTCCAGAAACAAAAACCACAACGAAAATGGGTTGAAAAACAAAAGATTTTAAATGTTGTTCAAAACCAATTGTTGAAAATGATGAAAAAGCAGTTAAAATATATGAAAAGAAAAAGGTTTTAACAAAAGATCAAAAACAAGTTGTTGGAAATGTTGAAAAAGTTGTCAGAATCAATTCTCATGAATTTCAAGATCAAGTTGAAAAGTTCTCAAAAGATAATGGCATTTCAAAATGACAATCACGAAAGAAAATGTTTTCAAAACATTTCAATCCTTCATTAGCGAAATTTCAAAATAAAAGTTTCACAAGTCAAAGCCAACATCTTCAACATACAAATTTTACAAATCATTCAAAGAATTTTCAATAACGTTTTTCTCAAAAAAAAGATTTTACTGCAAAAGTTAACAATCAAAAATCTGTAAATCTTCGTTCAAAATCAAATGTTCATTTCACTCCACAACATCCAACTTTTCAAATCCTTCGGTAAAACAAACCTCAAAAGTCTCATACAATAAGGGTTTCTTAGATGTGTATAAAATAAATCATTGGCATGAAGGAAAGGGAAAAATGTATCAATCACGAAACTTCTGACAACAACACATCAAAGAAGCTTATGAGAAGTATCTGATTGATTCTTCCAATCGCCGTTCATCTTCTAAAGAATCAAATATTTATGTGAAAGCTTGGAAACCAGTTTTGAAAGAAATGACACTTGAAAGTTAGAATGAGAAGACGAAGGTGCATGTTAGTAGCAACCCTAAGCCTTCGAAACATTTTGTTTCTAATCCTTTATCTAATGATGTGGACTTAATTAATAATTTCAAAAACAAAGTTTTGAGTGGGTTTTAGGTTCTTCATTTCACTCTATTTTTAAAACTAATTTCCAAGGACCTAAACAATCTTAGGTACCTAAATTCTTCCATTAATTGTGTCACACCCCAAAACCGAGAACGGCGGAAACGTTCTGGGGCGGAGGACGTCATGTAATGTATCACAACAATGTAAAGTAGTAAACAATCAACAACATCATCAATTGCATTAATAGTATAATTTTAAATTACAAGTGTATTCTTTCATAGTATAAGACAACATGATAACTAATCAAAATAAAAGAGGAGTCTTGATTTCTCCGTCTTCACAAAACCTGGTCGTCGTACCTGTCTATTTGTGACCTGAGAATACAAGTTATTTTGAAAGGGAGTATCAGCAATAAAGCTGGTGAATTCATAAGTATTTAATGTCATCGTTTGTATAAGTATGAAGAAAACATTTGGAAGTATTCAATGTAATTGTTCGTATAAGTATGAAGAAAACGTTTGAAATTGTTCAATGTAATTATTCGTATAAGTATGAAGAAAACGTTTGGAATTGATCAATGTAATTATTCGTATAAGTATGAAGAAAACATTTGGAATTATTCAATGTAATTGTTCGTATAAGTATGAAGAGAACATTTGAAATTGTTCTACATTTGTATAAAACTGAATAAAATGGTTTGTACATGTTTGAAAGTTTCTAGAAAATCCCATATTTTCTACCAGTATAAAAATAGTCTTCTACCAAGACTCGACTGTTTTTAATGTTTTCCTTTAGAAATCCGATATCTGTTCATAAGTGTGTGGTAGTTTAAAAGTTCCAAAACTGAAATGAAATCATGTTTTTCATGCCTAGAGTAGTAGATTTGTATAAATATAAAATCACTAAGGCATTTGATAACCCCGTAAACCAACGTGTTTCTAATACTCCATGTGAGTTTTATAACCATACTAATCACCCAGATTGCCTGTAACAACGTTCTTCAGGCGTTGGAATGTTATGACGTTTGTCACCCCAGGCCTGCCGGCCTAACTGTAGCTAACAGCTTAGGTGTGGGATTGTTAATCCCGTATAGATCTATACACAAGTATCACGCTCCCCCTACAAGGGATTATTGTATATAATACAGGACTTAAAATGCATACTCTAAATTACGTGAAATGTCTCACAAAACTTAGTATAAAACAGATTTACGAAATGAAAATGTCCATTTGAGCGTATGAAAATATCCCTTTGATAAAATGTTTCTAGTATGAAAATGTTCATGAATTTCTCGTAAACTATATCTATTATAGTTTTTTTTTCAAAGTGTGTTTCGCTCGTGTAGTAAATCCCAGTGTAATGCCCACTTGTTATGTAAAGTATAACATTTAAAGTGACTTAAATGGCCATATATACTTAAAGTATAAATAAAGTGTTTGATTCGTCTATATATATATATATATATAAACATGTTTTATTTCCAAAAGACAAGATGTTATCGAGAATATATATTGCATACGAAAGTTCCTATGTAGTTGTTATGAATCACATATAATTCACTTGATAAAAAGAGTATATGGTGAAACTTTATGTTACACACGATAATAAACGTGTGTTTACTTGTATTCCCCCATTTAAAAGTGTATAAAAAGCATTGATAAAACATTTAAAAGTGTAGTTTATAGGGGTATGAACTCACTTGATTGATGGAAGAAAGCGAGATGATAATCGAGCAGAACTTCGACTTGGAAGAGTTGATTTTCTCGGGAACCTCGGAAATATCGGGAACCTCGGGAATCTTGGGAATCTCGTGAATCTCAGGAACACAAAACCTTCCTTCGGAACATGAAGGTGAAAACCAGGGCTTTAGGAGGGCTTCGGGGGCTTAAACGCAGAGTTTCGGCGCAAGGAAGAAGAGAACTGAGCAATGGAACTCGGAGCCCTTGAAATCTATCTATAGGGCCATTTTTTGAGTACCACGTCATGGAAGAGGGTGTGCTACGTCGTGGTGAGTCAGCCTTATCCTCTTCTGTTGATTGGACGCTCTCAGTCACTGGCTGGGTCGCGGCAAACTGTGCCACGTCGTGGCAAGCTTGACAGCCTCGAATTTCGGGCCTCGAACTTGTAAAGTCCGTAACTTTCGCGTACGAGCTCCGTTTTCGACGTTATTTATATGCACGTGTAGCTGAAAATATGCTCTACAACTCTCGTTAGACTTCATCGGAAAATTTTGAATTTATTTTTATTTATTTATTTTTAACGGGCCGGGACACGAAAAGTCCGTTAGAAATCCATAACTTCTTCATCCGATGTCCGTTTTCATCAGAATTTTCACCGTTGCACTACTTTTGTTGAGACCTTCGATTATCATTTAGGTTGTTTCGGAAAAAAGTCTCTCGATCTCTATTTCGAGTTTTTTAGTTGTCTGCTGCTATATCCGGATCTTGGAAAAATCATAACTTCCTCATATGAAGTTAGATTTGGACGTTCTTTTTACGTACATTTACGGTTTAATGTTATCTACAACTTTCATTTAGATACTTAAGGCTAAAAACTATTGTATTGAAACTTCGTGTTTTTCGCTTAATCGGTGTTGCCGGTTTTGCCGAGAATCTTCGGTTGGTCATAACTTCTTCGTTATAACTCGGATTTAGGGTTCTTTATATGCATGAAAACCTTGATATGATTCCTACTACTTTATTTAACCCAAATAAGATTTTAGGAAAGTTATATTTTGGCCTAAATTTGACTGGTGTTACATTTTATTATCTCAAAATATCAGGTTGTCACAAATGCAGGCTTTATGTGATGAGCAATATGATGACAAATGGTACATTGATAGTGGTTGTTCTCGTCACATGACTGGTAAGAAGGAGAATTTGCGTGATTTTCAAAATTAAAAGAATGCAAGAGTAGTTAAGTTTGGAAAGAATCAAAAGTGACAAGTAAAAGGATATGGAAAAGTCACGAATGGCAAGTTTAATGTTAATAGAGTAGCATATGTCGAAGGTCTTCAACATAACTTGATAAGTGTTTCGCAACTTGTTATGGATGCGGGTAATCAAGTGGTGTTTAATGAAGAAGCAAGCATCATTTCGAATGTCTATACACAGGAAGTTTTTCTCAAATCCAAAAAAAGGCAACATGTTTACTCTGGATATCAATCCTATTGTTGGAAAGCCATATGTGTGCTTACTTTCGAAAGCCTCATCTGATATTAGTTGGCTTTGGCATCGCAGACTTTCATATCTGAGTTTTCGAAATTTGAACAAACTTGTGGTTTTAGATCTGGTAAGAGGTTTACCTGTTTTAAAGTTTGATAATGATACTTTATGTGCAGCTTGTGAATAAGGAAAGCAACACAAACAAGGTCATCCAATAACCATTGATTCAAAAATTGTCGAACCATTGGAATTACTTCATATTGATTTATGTGGACCACCGACAGTTGCAACTCTTAACAAGAAACGATACATTCTTGTTATTGTTGATGATTTTTCTAGATTTACTTGCATGTTGAAGTCTGAAGTTGCACAAATCATGATTGATTTTATTAAAAAGATGGAATTAAGATTAAAGAAGAAAGTTCGAAAGATCAAAAGTGATAATGGATCTGAATTTAAGAACAATGTTCTTGATTCATTTTTAATGGATAAAGGAATTTCGCATACTTTTTCTTCACCATATACACCATAGAAAAATGGTGTTGTTGAATGACGGAATAGATCTCTTTGTGAAGTAGCTCGAACAATGCTCATTTATGAAAATCTTCCTCAATACCTATGGGCTGAAGCAGTATCAACTGCGTGTTTTATTCAAAACAAATCTTTTATTCATCGACTTTTCAACATTACTCCTTATGAAATCAGTATCAACTGCATGTTTTATTCAGAACAAATCTTTTATTCATCGACGTTTTAACATTACTCCTTATGAAATCATCAATAACCGAAAACCTAATGTTAAATTCTTTCATGTTTTTGGTTGCAGGTGTTTTATAATGAATCTCAAGGATAATCTTTCGAAATTTCAGTCAAAAGCTGACGAATGAATTTTCTTGGGTTATTCTCACAATTCGGTTGCTTATCGAGTGTTGAATAAACGCACGAGGAAAATTGAAGAAACAATCAATCTCACATTTGATGATTATCATCTCAAACAAGTTGACAAATGTTTCGAACAAAAACCAATTATTGTTGAATCCAATGATGAACATGATAATCATGATTCATATGATATGGGTTATAATTTAATTTTTGGTATTCCTGACAGGGCTACAGATGCTGAGCTAAATGCATCTAATAATCAAAATTTGAATTATCGAAACATTCTAATTTTTCGACATCTACTCCAGTTGTTGTTCTTGAACAAATGTCATCATCTTCTTCTAAAATGGCTAAAGTATGCTTAATATTGAGGGGGAGCATTCTTTTGAGGGGGAGAATAGAATAATGGATGATAATGTCGAGGGGGAGCAACATGAGAATGAATTTGGTGAGGGGGAGCATAATTTTTCGAATAACAATCATGATGAAAAATTTCATGATCTAAATGATAATGTTTCTGTTACATGTTTTGAAAATGAAGAAACGTTTTAGGATGCATCATTAGACTTTGATCCAACATATCCTCCAATGGACAAGTGGGTTAAAAGTCATCCAAAAGAGAAAATTATTGGAAACCCTCAAGATGGAGTGTTGATAAGAGCTCAAATTCGCAAAAAGAATGAGCTACTTAATGCTCATCAAGAGTTTTGCATGTTCAATGTTTTTATTTCGAAAATAGAGCCTAAAACAGTTAAGATTGCAATGGAACATTCATAATGGATTGTGGCAATGCAATCTAAATTATCTGAAATTGAAAGAAACAAAGTTTGGAGGTTAATTCCTAAACCTGAAAATGTTTCAATTGTCGGACTAAAATGAATTTTCAAAAACAAAACTGACAGAGTTGGAAATATTGTTCGAAATAAAGAAAGACTTGTTGTAAAAGGATATTCGCAACAAGAAGGTATCTATTACGAAGAAACATTTGCCCCTGTTGCAAGACTCGAGACTGTTCGAATATTTATGGCTTATGCAGCTTACAAAGATTTCCATGTTTATCAAATGGACGTGAAGTGTGCATTTCTAAATGGCGAACTCGAAGAAACAATTTACGTTGAACAACCTCTAGGTTTTATAAATGAAGAGTTTCTTGATCATGTTTATGTATTAGGTAAAGTAGTTTATGGGTTAAAACAAGCACCAAGAGCCTGATATGCAACTCTTGCCAATTTCTTGAAACAATCAAAATTTAAACAAGGATCAGTTGACCCCACATTATTTCAAAAGAAAGTTAGGAATCATCTAATACTTGTTCAAATTTATGTTGATGATATTATTTTTGGCTCTACTGACCCTGCTTTGTCTAGTGAGTTTGAACATTTGATGAAAAGCAAATTTGAAATGAGTATGATTGGCAAAATAAACAATTTCTTGGGCTTAAATATTCATCAAAGCAGAGAAGGAATTTTCATCAATCAAGAAAAATATACCAAGAATTTGCTTGAAAAGTTTGGTATGACAAATAGCACGAAGTTAAGAGTACCAATGGCAGTTGGAACACAGTTAACTCCTTCGTTAGATAAACTAGTTGTTGATCTCACTTTGTACAGAAGCATGATTGGTTCATTACTTTATCTATAATTGCTTGTCGACCTGATATCATGTTTTCTGTTTGTAATTGTGCTAGGTATCAAGCTAATCCAAGAGAACCACATTTGATAGTTATGAAACATATATTTTGGTATCTTAAAGGATCAATTTCGTTAGGATTGTAGTATCCTTCGAAATCAAGATTTTTTATTCAAGCATTTTCAGATGCATATTTGGGAGGGTGTAATCTTGATCGAAAAAAGTACAAGTGGAGGATGTCAATTGTTAGATGGAAAACTTGTAATTTGGTAGTCGAAAAAGCAAACTTATGCTGCAATTTCTACTGCTGAAGCAGAGTATGTTGCAGCTGCTGCTTGCACTTCACAAATTATATGGATTTAGAGTCAATTATATGATTATGCTATTAATATGAAAAGGAGTCTATTGTATTGTGATTAGCAAAGTGCAATTCACATTTGTCATAATCAAGTACAACATTCAAAAACCAAGGATATTGCTCTTCGTTATCATTTCATAAAAGATAATGTAGAAGATGGAAATATTGAAGTTCATTTTGTAAACACAATTGATCAGCTTGCTGATATCTTTACAAAACCTTTGGAAGAAAAAATCATTTGTTAGAATTTTGACAGGATTGGGAATGATCGAAGGCGGTTCTATTCATAAAAATGATTCAAAATATTAAAGAAAATGTACAACTATCAAAGCCAAAGCTTACTGTTCATAGTCAACGCTTCGATACGCTTCAATTTCGATAGTTTGAAGTATAACTCAAATGAACAATATTTGCAAGTTTGGTATTTTCTTTATCTTTTCGAAAAATCAAAAACTCAAAAAGATTTTACTTTTGTTTTGTCTTTATCTTTTCGAAAAACAAAAAACTCAAAAAGATTTTACTTTTATTTTGTCTTTATCTTTTCGAAAAACTAAAAACCAAAAAGATTTTACTTTTTTTTTTTGTCTTTATATTTTCGAAAACATCAAAAACAACGGAAATATTTTAATTTTTTGTGTACTTTTATTTTCCAAAAATTCAAATATCCTAAAAGATTTTACTTTTGTTGAGTCTTTTCATTTTCGAAAAATCAAAAAGTCAAAAATATGTTTTGGTCTCATAATTGTTTTCCAAGTTGTTTATTTCAGATTCCCATGATGATCTTTGTTGTTTTATGCTTGCAGTTTTAGGGTCAGGTATTCTTTCGAAAACTTTGAACTAGTTAGGTTGTCCCTAGAAGCATGCTGCATCATGTTGAATCAAGGCTCCATTGACTCAATGTGTGTTTAAGAAAGCCTTAATGAAATATTTCATTACAAAAATTTCTTCCCCATTAGGCTTATTTTCACATTAGTCCACTGAGCTACCTTACTCTTCTCACATGAGTTAAGAGTTTACTGTTTTATCCAACTATAATAGAGGTACAATTCGAGTCTTAAACCACTCTTTTTCATCCCAAATTTCTAACACAGTCATGCACAATGACATATGTCCAAGAGATCTTTGATCAAACCAATCAAGATTTAGACATATCAAAACTCTGTGTTCGTGACCTGGATTCATGAGATCGTGATGAAAGTAAAACCCCTTTTTCAATCTTTTAAGGAATTGATGGGGAACTATGTTCTAGATTTTCATGAAACATTTGTTTCAGTACCATGATTTCAATACTCAAAATCATATTCTTTCGATTTGTGAGATCTTGATCAAATGTTTTCGATAGAACATACCTCACTTACTGGCGGTAGCCAAGGTTTTCGATAGAACATACCTCACTTATTGGCGGTAGCCAGGGTTTTCGATAGAACGTACCTTACTTACTGGCGGTAGCCAGGGTTTTCAATCGGAATGTACCTCACTTACTGGAGGTAGCCAGGGTTTTCAAACGAAACGTACCTCACTTACTGGCGGTAGCTATGGTTTTCGATAGAACGTACCTTACTTACTGGTGGTAGCCAGGGTTTTCGAGTGAAACATACTGTACTTACTGGTGATAACCAGGGTTTCGATACAAACAATATTTACTTATAATGAAAAGAAATCATTTGTACAAATTCAGTGACTAGTTTCCAATACAAAAATATGCTTTTGAACTCACCAGCTTTATGCTGATACGTTTTCAAAACCGCTTGTATTCTCAGGACAAAGATAGATAGGTACCTTCGCCAGCTTGTGGAGACGACGGAGCATTTTGGAGTCTCGTCTTTATCTTTTGCTACGTTTGATGTATAAAAAATATGTTTCAAACAGATGTAAATATTCATATTGTAATGTAATGGTTGTGTTTACTTTGATTGCTATGATACGATTGTTGTGATACTACGCATGACGTCGCCCGCCCCCAAATGTTTTTGCCGTTTGTTCCGACCGTTCGGGGGTGTAACAGATTGGTATCAGAGCTATTGTTTATAGTGAACTAAGTATACCGAACCTTACATGGTATACAACTATAAACACTAAGGGGCCAAAGTGCTCTGAACTAAAAGTATACTTTAAAATATAATTATTTTACAAGAAGTGTACAAATATACCTACCTACCAGAAACAATATCATAAGTAGAACAAAACAAAAGTAATTAGATGTTGGATGCTAGGACTAAAACTGGGAAGTTATGTAATCATGTCTAGGGTTAATATAGCCTGATCAACTATATTCATTCGAGACATGACCAACATGTGCTTAGGAGTGACTGTGGTGTTGCAGCAGGCCTAAAACTTACCAAGTCTCCATATAACAAGATATCGTTAGAACAAAACAGACAACTTAAAATACTATATGAGTATTTTATTCAGAGCCGAATACATTGTAGAGATTCATTTCAAATGTTTTTACTCGTTCTTTCTTAGCACTAATTTACTTGCGTTAGTAGCCCTTTTCGTGTTTATCGCTTAATAGAACACTTTATCTATCAAATAGAGATACATCTTGTTTCATATCTCTTGATTCTAAAGTCAAAGGGACTTATCATCTTCTTCTTCCTGATATAGAACAAGATGGCTCCAAAGAAAAGACCTAACAAAATGAACAACGGTCGTCCAACAGGTCCAACTCCTCCACCTCCTTAGTTCGATCCCACCATGTTTCAGGCAGTTGTTACAGCCACTATGGCTGCTGCAATGTCACATATAAATTCTAGCGGATCTAGCAGGTCGGGAAGTGGTGCCCAACCCCTTAACCTCAACGAAAACCAGGGACATCAGAAGGAGTGTTCCTAAAAGTATTTTATGAATGCGAAGCCAAGATCCTTTGATGGCAATGGAGGTGTCATTGCCTTAACTCGATGGATCGAGAAGATCGAATCGATCTTTGAGATCTGTGCATGTTCTGAAGCTAACAAGGTGAAGTTTGCTGCTTGCATCTTCACATACAGAGCATTGACCTGGTGGAATAGTCGGGTCAAATCCCTAACCCTGCTAGTAGCGAATGTTATAGGTTGGGAGAGCTTGAAGGAGCTCATGCTTGCTTAATACTACCTAAGGGGCGAGATGCAGAAACTAGAGCATGAGATTTGGAACTTGAAGATGAAGGGTTCCGAAATTGCTGCCTATACTTCTAGGTTTGATGACCTAACACTTCTTTTCCCAAGAATGGTCACTCTGAAAAACAAGAAGATAGAGAGATACATTTGGGGATTGACGCCCCCAACTCAAGGAAATGTCTTGGCTTCCAGGCCAATCACTTTTGACAGCACCAAGTGCCTAGTGTAGACTCTCATAAATCATAGAGTTGATCTTAATAAAGTGATAACCGCTCCCGAACCAGCAAAAGGGAGTGGTGAGAAGAGAAAGTTCTGGAAGCAGCGAAAGGGACAGTCTTCGCAGGACCCTTCAAGAAACAACATACGGTGGCAGTGCACGCTGTTACTACTCCTGCCGCTGCTCCTGCAACTCAAGCACCTACTAGTGGATATACTGGTACCCTCCCTTGGTGTAGCAAGTGCAGTTACCATCATCACATTCCCGACCCATGTCTCAAAATGCTCTGCAGCAACTGTGGCAAGAAGGGCCACATGGCACGAGGCTGCAGAACACCAGTTCAACCAACCAATCAGGGCTCCGGAGCAGGTGTTGGTCAAGCTTGTTATGGCTGTGGGGAATCCGGGCATTATAGGAGAAACTGCCACAAGGCAACAACGACTAGAAACACAAGGAGAGTACTATCTATGGGACAAGAGGAGGTATCTAGCACCTGGTTCCTGGTATGTAAAAATTTATCTAAGTAATTGTCATTTTATCCTTGGACTCGGCAAGTTGTAGGTCCGACTCACCGAGTAGGGACGCGGTCCACGGGCACGCTTAAGTTGTCGACTCGACGAGTCCATATCCTGGACTCGGCGAGTCATCGTTGTTTGATGAAACCCTAATCCTAAGGGTTTACCCCCTATTTAAGCTAGCTTGTGCGACCCAAGCTCGCAGCCATTCACCCTCAGAGCCCTATATCTCGTCCAAGCTTTGTTTCCTTGTGAGTTTGAAGCATTTGGTGTGTCCTCTTGAAGTTTTGGAGTGGGAAGAAGAGTAGATCAAGAAGAAGAAGAGGAGGTCAAGCATCTTTGAGCTATCTCAGTGTGTTCCCTAAGGTATAACTCGTTTTCCCCCTTGTTTTCATGCTTATTGTCCCTTATAGCTCCATTAAAGTCCTTCTTGAACCATTTCCAAGCTTGGGTAGGTGTGAGGGTTCGTAATAAGCTGATTAACCTTTAGATCTAGGCATGGTTGAGCTCTAGGAGCTCAGATCTACTATCTTTTTGGAACCATATTACATGAAAGCCCTAGATCTACCCTTTTGGTGCATTTTGGACCCTAAAACCCTCATGGTTGCCTATTTACACGTAAAGTTGGAAACTTTACGTGTAAATCAAGCCACAGGATCACGGATCTATGTATGACATGAGCTGGATTCGAGCAGAATCGACCATATAGTAAAGGCATGGTAATGACTCGGCGAGTCGTTCATCGGACTCGGCGAGTCGAGACGCGAGTCCCCGAGTTTTCCCCCTTTTCGTTATGGCGAGTAGTGTAGTGAGTCCGGGGTGGACTCGGTGAGTTGGAAGCCGAACTCATCCATGAAGGAACTCGGCGAGTCAATGCCCTGACTCGGCGAGTTCAAGAGAATCTTCTTAGATCAAGAACAGACTCGACGCGTTGTTCATACAACTCGGCGAGTCACAGCGTAGAGTGGATGAAGGCGAACTCGGTGAGTTGTTCATACAACTCGACGAGTAGGATGCATGACTATTAAGACATGGGTTTAGAATAAAGGGACTCGGCGAGTCGGCAAGCCAACTCAACGAGTCTGGTCAACTGGCAGTTGACTATGACTTAACTCATGACTTGTTAAGGGTAAATGGGCAATTTACCCTGAGGGCGGTTAGCAGTATTTGACTAAGTGTTTGGTGGGAATTACAGCCGGAGGATTTCCGGAGAAGTAGCAGCAAACAGACTATTCCCATACAGATCAACAGCTACTACGAGGTGAGTTACCTTCTAGTAGCGGTGGGTCTATGGCCACAATGCCGGCCTACCAGTAGGAGTTGTATGATGGATGATTGTCTCTATGATATTCATCTAAGGTTGCTACTACCTGTGATATGTTTATGTGCTAGTATGATATGCTGCTATGTGCTAGTGACAGTAGGGGGAGATAGTCCCTAGATTACCGGTCAATAGGGCCGAAGGGGCGGTCATGCCCAACCATGCTAGATAGATTACGAGATATATGTGTTATGTGGTAGTAGTAGGGGGGGGGGGGTGAAATAGTCCCCAGTATTCGGTCGAGAGGACTGAAGGGGGAGACCAGCACCCAGATATGCTAGTTAGTATCCAGTTGAGAGGACCGAAGGGGAGACCAGCACCCAGATATGCTAGTCAGTATCCGGTCAAGAGGACCGAAGGGGAGGCAAGCTCCCAGTTATGCTAGATAGTATCCGATCGAGAGGACCGAAGGGGTAGGTCGGGCACCTAGATATGCCTGACAATATATGCATGTTATGTGATTGTATGGTATGTGGTAGGTTGGGGGAACTCACTAAGCTTCTTGCTTACAATTTTCAGTTTTGGTTTCAGGTACCTCTTCTTCGAAGGAGAAGGAGCTGGCGCGGTAGTGGCCCATCACACACATGCTTCGTATTCCGCATCATGAGAACTTCCTGGGGATTTGTACTCTGACATTATTATGTTTATTGAAATGTTTTCCAGACATGCGATATCTTATTAAAATACTATAATCAGTAAAAGTTTTAATTCGAATGTTTTGTTAAAAATATGTTCTTAAAAATGAGATTTTTGGCTCGTATTTTGGGGTGTTACAAGTTGATATCAGAGCCCTGGTTCGAGTGATTCAGACACACCTTCGAGGGTGTTTGAACTCAAATCGAGGGATTAAAAGATTTTGGAAAGAGAAAATGTTTTCTAAAAGGCTAAGTAAAGGGTTTTAAGAAAGAACAAAGTGTGTGATGTGCGCGACCGGCCGAACTCAAGTAAGTATTCCCCAATGTACCCATACAAGCTTATTTATGTTTATCAGTTTCTGTAGAACAGCATGCTAGAATAGGACTAAGGATCTAGGAGTGATGCCTTATGTGCCTGCTTTATGTGCTTTAGTGTATGAAAGAGTTGCATGCTAGAGTTGAGTAGACAGCAGTACGGTAGCCTGTTTAGGTTATTCCTGATAGTATGAGTTTAGCATTGTATGTTGGTTCACTTTTCTCTACGAGGATAGAGTTGCTTGAGATTGTTTTCTTTATGTCCAAATGCTGCTTGCTTTGTGCTGTGTGGGCTTTGAAGTGATGGGAGTTAGCTGTTAGGTGAATACGTTAAAGTCACATGTGATCAGGGTTGAATAATCTCAGAGTATTAGATTTGACTCTATTGCGTAGCTCTTGTTTGAGTCCTAACCATTCTAGGGATGAGTCCCTTACTCGAAGGATTATCCGAGCCTCATCACATGTGATTGTACTCAGAAAATAGCTAATTGGCATCACTAAGAGGCCTTCAGTAGCTGAGGACTGGGTTGGATGGAGTTAGAGGTTTCCTAGGGTAAGCCTAGGATAAAGAGTAGCAGTGATCAGCGGTAGTGGAAGGGACTTGGTTGAGTTGAAGCGGTATTTGGGGAAGGTACGGATAGATGTGGAAGGTAGTATGGGCCCATACTACTGAAAGCAGAGGATCCATACCCGAACCGAGGAAGGCTAAGATAAGACCACGGAACTTGTAGTGGGTGGGATCCCTCCAGGGGTATCAATATCGCTAACAGTTGTTATTTCTTTGTATTTAAGAATGGTGGTACTACGCCCGAGGCCAGCAGTTGGCAGTTCAGGAGAGGGATCAGGTTCGGGATCAGGTTCCGAGCCAATAGATGAGAGGCTGCGTGAGTTCATCGCGTCTGAGATCACTAGAGGTATCCTTGAGTCGACCCCCATTATCTTCGGGTCGATCAAGGAGGGGATATTGGAGATGATGGAGGATCGCCTCCGGGCATTCAGGAGTGACATGGCATCTGGCCAGTCGGGATCTCGCACACTGTCCTTCAAGGACTTTCAGGGCAGTGGTGCATTGGACTTTCATGGGGCGAAGGACCCCATAGCTGCCAGACGATGGATTGTAGACATTGAGTCTACACAATTGACTAGCTTTTGCCCTGAGGGGTCGAAGGTGAGATATGCAGCAGGATGTATGAGAGATCGAGCTAGGGATTGGTGGGAGTCTGTCAGTGACTCGTTGGGAGCCTCGGTTGTCGAGGATATGACCTGGTCGGACTTCGTGACCAGGTTCAGGGTAGAGTTTGCACCGGCTGTCGAGTTTCAGCAGCTGGCCAGGGAGTTCCTAGATATGAGACAGACGATGGAGACTGTGGCGGAGATCACCGCCAAGTTGCGGGAGAGGGCGTTGCTGGTGCTCCAGTATGCGGGCAACGAGGATATGAGGAGGACCCGCTATCATGATATGCTACGAGTTGTTATTCGGGAGCATGTCAGTTTTTCAGCTTGCCTGACCTTGGACTCCATGATTGCCAGGGCGAGGGAGAGGGAGATAGATTTGGAGCACATCCGGAAACAGAAGGCGGAGGAAGGACAATCAGGAGGGGCTTCGGGGAAGAAGCCCAATGGATCAGATGTGGGGCCGAAAGGCCAACAGGGACGGGGCCGCTGCAGGAAATGCGGCAAGACGCATGAGGGGGCGTGCAGGTTGGGATCATCAGGCTGCTACAAGTGCGGAAAGTCTGGACACTATAGCAGGGATTGCACTGCTCCAGTAGCAGTTTGTCACACCCCGCTAAAGCGGAAACGCAAGGTATGACAGCGATAACGGTTTCATTGCAAAAGATAAAGATACATCACCATAGCAGTATTTAAAAGTTTACAACCCATAGCTTCAAAAGAACAAAATACAAGTTTTTCAAAATAACATTGTTCAAAATATAGCTTCATAATAGCTTCAACACGATGCAGCATGCTCTATGATGATGAATCTTTACATCCACTTACTAATTATTTCCTGAAAAAGCATGTAAAACGAGCGTCAACTATGAAAATAGTTGGTGAGTATCACAAGTTTATAAAATCGAGCGTACAATAAGGCTTTTCGTAAATACAAGTACATTGCTTCAATGATAAACAAGTTGATTGCTATTAATGAATACAAGTTTATTGCTATAACGAGAAACGAGTTTGTATGTGTATGAGCAAACAATGAGTCTCAACCAAACCTATGACTGAAGCCCTATCGAGATCTATGCTTATCGTTCCATAGATGAATATGGTATCATGCACTCCAGCGATTCGGGCGAGTGAGGAGTTGTCAATTCCTAATAGCGCTATCCATAACGACCATTGGTTCAAAGAGTTAATGGTTAGAGATAAGGGAAGGGCCTTTGTACGATAAGTTCTCATGTTCCGTGTTGCATAGACATACATAAAGAAACATAGCAATACAATAGCAATCATGTTTGATACAATTCAATTTAAGTACAACATGCAAACAATAGTTTTTCTGGACATGCTTTTCCACCCCAAAACATAAAAAACGAAAATAGGGGAGTGCGTGAATACTCACAGTATGCTAAATATAACAACCAAGTTTATACGAGTTAGATAAATACAACGGATATAAATAGTTTAGGACATGCTTTTCCACCCCAAAACATTTAAAAACATAAAATAGGGGATTGGTGAATACTCACGATGTTTTGTGTAGACACAAGCGGTACTTCGGGATGCACCAACGTCTTACTACCGGGATCCTACGACACCAAACACACGCACTAGTGAGTTTCCATGTCGATATCTAATGCTAATATACTAAACTCTACATATAGGGAAATGCCAATTTATGTTTTAGTATTGGATTTATATCATTTTGTTACACTTTTTCTGATGTATTGAAATTTTACAAGTCGTGCGATTAATTACAACCTTGGAAGGTTAATTTTCCAAATTTTAAGTCTCAATAACAACATAAATTCACGAAAAATAGTATTCGAGGGATAAAAATTCTCAAACTTTTTATTTAACTGTTAATACACAACACTAAGCTGGGAAAATTATAAAAATGGATTTCCAAGCTGTTTAATTATATTTTATAATTTTTGAGCATTTATTTCAATAAAAATTGAAATAAATAGTAAACAGTTTCCAAAATTACCCAAACTTTTTATTTAATTGTTATTATACATAAATAGGCTGGGAAAAATATAAAATATATTTTTCAGTGGTTATTTGTATTTTTCCTTGTTTTATTTCTTTAAATAGTCATTAATTAAAGAAATATTATTAAACAGTTAAAATAAATTACCATAAATTTTTGTAACATCATTTACAGTATAAATATCTTGGGAAAAATATCAAAAGTGGTTTTCATAATGTATAAACTGGTTTTGGGTATTTATGTATATTTAAGTGAATTTTAGTGCAATTAACTTTAGAAAATAAGGGAAAAATAGTTTACAGTGGAGAAAAATATTCAAAATTTTTATGTAACCTCCTACTATATAATATGATATCCTGGCAAATTTTCATGAATTTTGGATAATCAGAACTATTTTTCCCATTTTTAAGCCATTATAATTACCAAAAATTGGGAAAAATAGCTAGACATGATGAAAAATCTTGAAATTATTTTCTTGAGTCACCCATCACAAGTAAGGTATGCGAAAATTGTTAGATAAAATTTTCACATCCTAAAAAGTGGTTTTGTAATTTATCATGTCCTAAATAAAAGAAAATTAGAAATCATATGAAACAGTAACAAAAATTGCTGAAATTTGGTGAGGGGTCATTATTCCCCATAAGTATCATCCATGAATTTATTTAGGATTTATTGACCTCTGGAAGTATTTTATATGATTTATGCCCTTGGTTTTAGCAATAATTCTAATAAATCAAATAAATAACAAAAGCTCTTGAAATTTTCCAGATTATCTCATGCATGCAAGGGCTTTCAAAAGTAAAAATGTTAAGAATGTATTCAGAAGAGAAATGAGGGTAATGATTCCAAACAATTTAAGAAAAGTTGCATGCAATAATGCATGAAGTGTAGATGTGGCTGAGGTTCATGAATTTTTGTAGCCCATTCAGTGAGGTTTTAAGCCACGAAATTTCAACCATAACTCACTAGATATGTTAAGTTTCTAAGGTATTTTTCCTAAGATTTATGGTTGGGTTTAAGACCATTGTTTAAGCAAGATAAAAATAGTGATCACAGAAAAAGAGCTGTATGCGCAACCTTTTTGTAAAATCTGCCAAAAATCGGATATTTAATATTTTACAGTAAGACCAGTTGGGTTTGAAAGTTAACTCGTGGAACTAACCAATACAAAAAGAATATCATGATTTGGTTAAAAAATGACTGAGTTATGACTGTTCAAAGTCGAACAAAATAATCTGGCAGATTGCATGTTTGCTTGTGTGCATTTTTAGGGTATTTCAATAAGAACATCATGCATGTCCTTGGTAAGGCCCGATTTCTAACACATGCATGGAATGAATGAGCATCCAAGATGTACTAGAAATGGTTTAATGCTTTCGTTCATGCATGAACACACAAGAAATGGAGAAGAACATGAAATATTATGTTTTGATGTCACATGATCATATGTGCTTCTTTTCCACTCCTTGCATGGGTTTGATCCCGGATTTTCACCATCTTTAACACATGCATTGTGTTATGGTGAGAATCTACAAACCACAAGGGGAGAATAAAGATTTCTAGCCATGGAAAGGCATAGAATCCGAAAAGTAGAGAAGACTAAGAAGAAAAAGAGGTTTAACCATGAAACTATGGAAGAAGATGTTGTTGTTTACCTTGGTTTTGATCTTGAGAGAAGTAAGAACACTTCAAGGGATTCAAAATCTGGAAATTTTGCAGAGGATTGAGAGGATTTTCGTGAGTTTAGAGAGAAGGAAGAAGAGAGTGAAGTGAGAGAGTGAAGTGGAAGAGGTGGAGTAAGGGTTTAGGCTTGATGATTGTGTTTTGGGGAAGAGAGAGGGCATGGGGAGAGGTGATGGCCGGTTTTTGCATGCCTTTTGGCCTCCTCTCTCCTAAATTTTAAACTTTATAAACTTCCCTCCCATATTTTATATAAAAACATTCATTTTTATAAAATGTTTATTAAGCAATTTGATTTATTTAAAAATCTTGTTTTCAACAAATAATTTATGATTAATACTTGTAATTTATATTTCTAGTTCATTGGTATAATCCATAATTTGATTAATATAATTTGATACTAGGAAGTTTATAGCCAAATTTTATAAAGTTTTTAAGCTTTATATTTTATAACTTTGGATTTTTGGCTCTTTAGGGTTTTTGGAACATTGTTTGGTATTCAACAACATGTTGAAGTATAATTAGAGTGTTTTAATTTATTTTTAGAGTTTTATACCCTATTTCAATTATAACAAAGTTTGAAGCTTATTCTAATTATAGTATTGGCATTTCCTATTGTAGCTAAGCAACTTACTAGAATTGTAAGTATCAAGTATATTAGTCCTAGACCTTAGTTGGATCCTAGTTTATGCAAGATTTTTGACCTAATTTATACTACTAGGTCATGGCATGTTGTGCATGAATGGTTATTATAAAGATGCATGAGTCCAAGAATGACCTGAATTGACAGTTGTCACAGTATCCCCCACTTAAAAAGAATTTCGTCCCGAAATTCATTCTATATCATCGCTTGTCATCGCATGGGAATAGTTGCGAATACTTTTCCTTTATGTAATCCTCGCGCTCCCAGGTGTACTCCGGCCCGCGTTTTGAGTTCCATCGAACTTTCACAATCGGGATCTTACTCCGCTTAAGTTGTTTTACCTCCCTGTCAAGGATTTCTATCGGTTCCTCAACGAAGCTCAGCTTATCATTGATCTTAATTTCCTCCAGGGGTACTATTAATGTTTCGTCGGCTAGACATTTCTTAAGGTTGGAGACGTGGAATGTGTCGTGAATGGCGCTTAACTCTTGGGGCAATTGGAGTTTATACGCTACCGGACCAATCCTTTCAAGGATTTCAAAGGGTCCAACATATCTCGGGCTTAGTTTTCCTTTCTTACCAAAACGCACAAGCCCTTTCCAAGGCGACACTTTTAAAAGTACCTTGTCTCCTACTTGGAATTCTAATGGTTTTCGACGATTATCCGCATAACTTTTCTGACGATCTCTAGCAGCTTTAAGCTTATCTTTGATGATAGTAATCTTGTCAGATGTTTCCTGGATAAGTTCGACTCTAGTCAACTGTCTGTCACCGATTTCTGTCCAGCATAAGGGCGAACGACACTTGCGTCCATACAATGCTTCATATGGAGCACATTGGATACTCGTGTGGTAACTGTTATTGTAGGAAAACTCAATTAGGGGCAAATGAGTATCCTAATTTCCTTTGAACTCAATGACACACGCTCGTAGCATGTCTTCCAATGTTTGTATTGTTCTCTCTGTTTGCCCATCTGTCTGAGGGTGGTAAGCTGTGCTCAAATCTATCTTGGTTCCTAGTGCCCTCTGTAACATCCACCAAAATCGAGATGTAAAACGACTATCTCTATCAGAAATGATAGATAGGGGTACACCATGCAGAGAAACAATTTTGTCGATGTAGATTTGGGCCAATTTTTCCATCTTGAAATCTTCTCGAATAGGGAGAAAGTGAGCGGATTTCGTCAGTCGATCCACTATGACCCAAATTGAGTCGTGACCTCTAGCAGTTCTAGGGAGTTTGGTAACGAAATCCATAGATATTTGCTCCCATTTCCATTGGGGAATTTCAGGTTGTTGCAACAACCCGGAAGGTTTCTGATGTTCAGCTTTGACTATTGAGCATGTCAAACACTTCCCGACGTACAAGGCAATATCCTTTTTCATTCCAGGCCACCAATAGTACTCTTTAAGATCCTTGTACATCTTATCTGCTCCAGGGTGGATGGAGTATTTAGATCGATGAGACTCTTCTAATACCATGTCTCTCAGGTTGTTAACCCTTGGAATCCAGACCCTGTCTTTAAAATAACGAACTCCATCAGGTTTGGTTTCAAATCTTTCTTCCAAACCATGTAAAGTTTCGCCTGGAAGATTTTCCTTGCATAACGCTTTCTCCTGGGCATTAATGATTTGAGATTTCAAGCTTGTCTGAATTACCATTCCCAAAGCTCTCACACGGGAAGGTTTCACTCTTACTTTCCTACTAAGAGCGTCGGCTACTACGTTAGCCTTTCCTGGGTGGTATCGTATCTCACAATCATAATCACTAAACAACTCTACCCATCTTCTCTGCCGCATGTTTAACATTTTCTGATCCAGAATATGCTGAAGGCTTTTGTGATCGGTATAAATGGTGCATTTGGTTCCGTACAAATAATGCCTCCATATCTTAAGGGCGAAAACTATTGCTCCTAGTTCTAGATCATGGGTGGTATAATTCTTCTCGTGCGGTTTGAGTTGTCTGGAAGCATATGCAATGACCCTATCTTTTTGCATTAGCACACATCCTAATCCTTGATGAGACGCATCACAATACACCACAAAGTTCTCTGATCCTTCTGGTAAAGCCAGAATTGGTGCATTGCACAGCTTGTTTTTCAGGATTTGAAACGCCTCTCCGTGTTTCTCTTCCCAGAGAAATTTTCTATCCTTTTGGGTCAAAGATGTTAATGGTTGAGCAATCCTAGAGAAATTCTCAATGAAGCGTCTGTAGTACCCAGCTAATCCTAGGAATTGTCGTATTTCTGTCGGGGTTTTGGGGGCCTCCCATTTCTTGATTGCCTCTATCTTAGCTGGATCTACATGGATTCCTCTTTCACCGATCACATGACCAAGAAAATGTACTTCCCGAATCCAAAATTCACACTTAGTGAACTTGGCATACAATTTTTGTTCCTTCAACAGCTCCAACACTAGCTTTAGATGTCTATTGTGATCTTCTTTGGTCCGCGAGTAAACAAGTATGTCATCGATAAAGACAATTATAAACCTGTCTAGGTATGGTCTACAGACCCTATTCATCAAATCCATGAATACAGCGGGTGCGTTCGTTAGTCCAAAAGGCATGACTAAGAATTCATAATGTCCATAACGGGTTCTAAACGCTGTCTTGTGAATGTCCTCTTCGTGAATTCTTAGCTGATGATACCCTGACCGAAGGTCGATTTTTGAGAAGTAGGAAGCGCCCTGCAACTGATCGAACAAGTCATCTATTCTAGGGAGGGGATATCGATTCTTGATTGTCAACTTGTTCAATTCTCTGTAATCAATGCACATTCGGAACGAACCATCTTTCTTTTTGACGAATAACACTGGGGCTCCCCAAGGTGAAGAACTTGGTCGAATAAACCCTTTGTCTAGAAGTTCTTGAAGTTGTCCGGATAGTTCTTGCATCTCGGATGGTGCAAGGCGATATGGTGCTTTTGCTACCGGTGCCGCTCCGGGAACTAAGTCTATCCGAAATTCGACCTGTCTATAAGGGGGTAGACCGGGCAATTCCTCCGGAAATACTTCGGGATAGTTTTGAACCACTGGAATCTCCTTGAGTTGCTTAGCTTCTAGTTCTCTTTCTAGCACGTGGGCCATGAATGCAATACAATTCTTCTTCAGGTACTTGTGAACCTTCACGCTTGATACTATGTTTAAACTTCTTCCTGGCTTCTCACCGTGTATGATAAGGGTTTCTCCATTAGGGAGAGGCACTCTGATGACTTTCTCATAACAACCAATGTCTGCTCTATTTTTGGATAACCAATCCATCCCTACTATCACATCAAAACTACCTAGCTCTATAGGAATTAGGTCAATGCTAAAGAGTTTATCAGCTAAATTCAGAGTACAACCAGGAATTATATCACTAGCCCTAATTTCATACCCATCAGCAAGTTCAATAGCATATGCAATCCTCATCTTTACCGATTTCAAGCCAATTAACGGTCTAAATGCTAAAGAAACAAAACTCCTATCTGCTCCCGCATCGAATATTACTGATGCAAAATGGTTGTTCAGGAGGAACGTACCTGTTATCACTTCAGGGTTCTGACGAGCTTCTTCTGCACCAATCACAAAGGCTACACCTCTTGGTTGTCTAACTTGATTTCCTTGAAAGTTTTGCCTGGCTTGGCCTTGTCCATGGTTACCAGGTCCATTGTTCAGTTTAGGACATGCTCTACGGAGATGATCAATACTCCCGCACTCGTAACATGTCCTTTTTCCCTCCTTATTCACCTTACAATACTTCGAGTAATGGCCTGTTTGCTTACAGTTTTGGCACACCGGGCAAGCTCCCTTGTGATGGAAGTTACACTTATTGCACTTCGGAAGCGACCCTGAGTACTGCTTTCGCTCCTGCACTTCTTGTCCTTGAGTTTTCACTGGTTCTTGCTCCTGGGCTCTTACCATAAAGTTTCTTGAGACTTTCTGCTTCCTCCCTGACTTGCCTCCATACTTCTTCTCTCCCTGATCTGCTGGCTTCCTCTTGCTACTAGAGCTTTCCATTGTCGATGCTCCCATCCTTATCACATCACAATCAATAATAGCCAACCAAACATATAATATGCTGTCATCGCATGACCTGCCTCTCGTCTAGCAGCACTAGCAGTGTCAGCAGTCCCCATCGAATGCTGATACAGGATTTCCATTCCTGCCAAGACTTCATCCAAAACTTCTCGATGCCCAGCTATCGCAGCGAGACTGTGACGTAGGCCTGCTGCTATCGACTGCAATCTCCGGGACTCCTCCGGGGTCATACCTGGCTGTCGGACAGGTATCCCTATGACTTGCTGAGGTAAGGATGCTCTTGGTCCTGCATCGCTGGGTCCTACCCCGCTAGGTCCTGCCGTGCCATGTCCTGCTGTGCTGGCGGGTATCCTTCCTGGAATGGGGACACTCTTCCTCGCTGTCCTCCGAATGCGAAGTCCATAGAGCGGTGGCTGTGGCAACACCGATGTCGGTGATGCCTCGCGTCGTTGACTCGGGGCGTTGTCATTGCTGATCTCCACCGAGTTCCCAGTATCTTCCGTATCCTCTGATGGGTCTTCTTCTATCGAGGCGGGGGGATTACGTCGAGGGATAACAGTGACGTAGCCGGATTCATCGGCTGAGGCGGTAGCGCGGGAAGATGACGATCTTGACATAGTGGACTGTGACATAGTTTCAATGAGATATGAAATAAATGACAATGCATGCCTATAATATGCAATGCTTACACACACCAAAATTAACCTTTTGAAATTTTTAAATAAGGTTTTCTCAAATATTTTTGTTGAACATATTCCCATTATAATTAGCTCAAGCTTTGTATAAATCTTTTCTTAATTAAACATAGGTGATCAGGCTATGTTTAATCAAGGTCCAATAATACAACTCCCAACCTAATTATACTTGTAATATGTTTGATGTAAAAGGAATTTCTTTGTAAGTTTTAGTTATAGGTTGTGTTTTCTTAAAGAAAAACCGATGTTCTCTATAACTTTAGCTCTGATACCACTTCTGTCACACCCCGCTAAAGCGGAAACGCAAGGTATGACAGCGATAACGGTTTCATTGCAAAAGATAAAGATACATCACCATAGCAGTATTTAAAAGTTTACAACCCATAGCTTCAAAAGAACAAAATACAAGTTTTTCAAAATAACATTGTTCAAAATATAGCTTCATAATAGCTTCAACACGATGCAGCATGCTCTATGATGATGAATCTTTACATCCACTTACTAATTATTTCCTGAAAAAGCATGTAAAACGAGCGTCAACTATGAAAATAGTTGGTGAGTATCACAAGTTTATAAAATCGAGCGTACAATAAGGCTTTTCGTAAATACAAGTACATTGCTTCAATGATAAACAAGTTGATTGCTATTAATGAATACAAGTTTATTGCTATAACGAGAAACGAGTTTGTATGTGTATGAGCAAACAATGAGTCTCAACCAAACCTATGACTGAAGCCCTATCGAGATCTATGCTTATCGTTCCATAGATGAATATGGTATCATGCACTCCAGCGATTCGGGCGAGTGAGGAGTTGTCAATTCCTAATAGCGCTATCCATAACGACCATTGGTTCAAAGAGTTAATGGTTAGAGATAAGGGAAGGGCCTTTGTACGATAAGTTCTCATGTTCCGTGTTGCATAGACATACATAAAGAAACATAGCAATACAATAGCAATCATGTTTGATACAATTCAATTTAAGTACAACATGCAAACAATAGTTTTTCTGGACATGCTTTTCCACCCCAAAACATAAAAAACGAAAATAGGGGAGTGCGTGAATACTCACAGTATGCTAAATATAACAACCAAGTTTATACGAGTTAGATAAATACAACGGATATAAATAGTTTAGGACATGCTTTTCCACCCCAAAACATTTAAAAACATAAAATAGGGGATTGGTGAATACTCACGATGTTTTGTGTAGACACAAGCGGTACTTCGGGATGCACCAACGTCTTACTACCGGGATCCTACGACACCAAACACACGCACTAGTGAGTTTCCATGTCGATATCTAATGCTAATATACTAAACTCTACATATAGGGAAATGCCAATTTATGTTTTAGTATTGGATTTATATCATTTTGTTACACTTTTTCTGATGTATTGAAATTTTACAAGTCGTGCGATTAATTACAACCTTGGAAGGTTAATTTTCCAAATTTTAAGTCTCAATAACAACATAAATTCACGAAAAATAGTATTCGAGGGATAAAAATTCTCAAACTTTTTATTTAACTGTTAATACACAACACTAAGCTGGGAAAATTATAAAAATGGATTTCCAAGCTGTTTAATTATATTTTATAATTTTTGAGCATTTATTTCAATAAAAATTGAAATAAATAGTAAACAGTTTCCAAAATTACCCAAACTTTTTATTTAATTGTTATTATACATAAATAGGCTGGGAAAAATATAAAATATATTTTTCAGTGGTTATTTGTATTTTTCCTTGTTTTATTTCTTTAAATAGTCATTAATTAAAGAAATATTATTAAACAGTTAAAATAAATTACCATAAATTTTTGTAACATCATTTACAGTATAAATATCTTGGGAAAAATATCAAAAGTGGTTTTCATAATGTATAAACTGGTTTTGGGTATTTATGTATATTTAAGTGAATTTTAGTGCAATTAACTTTAGAAAATAAGGGAAAAATAGTTTACAGTGGAGAAAAATATTCAAAATTTTTATGTAACCTCCTACTATATAATATGATATCCTGGCAAATTTTCATGAATTTTGGATAATCAGAACTATTTTTCCCATTTTTAAGCCATTATAATTACCAAAAATTGGGAAAAATAGCTAGACATGATGAAAAATCTTGAAATTATTTTCTTGAGTCACCCATCACAAGTAAGGTATGCGAAAATTGTTAGATAAAATTTTCACATCCTAAAAAGTGGTTTTGTAATTTATCATGTCCTAAATAAAAGAAAATTAGAAATCATATGAAACAGTAACAAAAATTGCTGAAATTTGGTGAGGGGTCATTATTCCCCATAAGTATCATCCATGAATTTATTTAGGATTTATTGACCTCTGGAAGTATTTTATATGATTTATGCCCTTGGTTTTAGCAATAATTCTAATAAATCAAATAAATAACAAAAGCTCTTGAAATTTTCCAGATTATCTCATGCATGCAAGGGCTTTCAAAAGTAAAAATGTTAAGAATGTATTCAGAAGAGAAATGAGGGTAATGATTCCAAACAATTTAAGAAAAGTTGCATGCAATAATGCATGAAGTGTAGATGTGGCTGAGGTTCATGAATTTTTGTAGCCCATTCAGTGAGGTTTTAAGCCACGAAATTTCAACCATAACTCACTAGATATGTTAAGTTTCTAAGGTATTTTTCCTAAGATTTATGGTTGGGTTTAAGACCATTGTTTAAGCAAGATAAAAATAGTGATCACAGAAAAAGAGCTGTATGCGCAACCTTTTTGTAAAATCTGCCAAAAATCGGATATTTAATATTTTACAGTAAGACCAGTTGGGTTTGAAAGTTAACTCGTGGAACTAACCAATACAAAAAGAATATCATGATTTGGTTAAAAAATGACTGAGTTATGACTGTTCAAAGTCGAACAAAATAATCTGGCAGATTGCATGTTTGCTTGTGTGCATTTTTAGGGTATTTCAATAAGAACATCATGCATGTCCTTGGTAAGGCCCGATTTCTAACACATGCATGGAATGAATGAGCATCCAAGATGTACTAGAAATGGTTTAATGCTTTCGTTCATGCATGAACACACAAGAAATGGAGAAGAACATGAAATATTATGTTTTGATGTCACATGATCATATGTGCTTCTTTTCCACTCCTTGCATGGGTTTGATCCCGGATTTTCACCATCTTTAACACATGCATTGTGTTATGGTGAGAATCTACAAACCACAAGGGGAGAATAAAGATTTCTAGCCATGGAAAGGCATAGAATCTGAAAAGTAGAGAAGACTAAGAAGAAAAAGAGGTTTAACCATGAAACTATGGAAGAAGATGTTGTTGTTTACCTTGGTTTTGATCTTGAGAGAAGTAAGAACACTTCAAGGGATTCAAAATCTGGAAATTTTGCAGAGGATTGAGAGGATTTTCGTGAGTTTAGAGAGAAGGAAGAAGAGAGTGAAGTGAGAGAGTGAAGTGGAAGAGGTGGAGTAAGGGTTTAGGCTTGATGATTGTGTTTTGGGGAAGAGAGAGGGCATGGGGAGAGGTGATGGCCGGTTTTTGCATGCCTTTTGGCCTCCTCTCTCCTAAATTTTAAACTTTATAAACTTCCCTCCCATATTTTATATAAAAACATTCATTTTTATAAAATGTTTATTAAGCAATTTGATTTATTTAAAAATCTTGTTTTCAACAAATAATTTATGATTAATACTTGTAATTTATATTTCTAGTTCATTGGTATAATCCATAATTTGATTAATATAATTTGATACTAGGAAGTTTATAGCCAAATTTTATAAAGTTTTTAAGCTTTATATTTTATAACTTTGGATTTTTGGCTCTTTAGGGTTTTTGGAACATTGTTTGGTATTCAACAACATGTTGAAGTATAATTAGAGTGTTTTAATTTATTTTTAGAGTTTTATACCCTATTTCAATTATAACAAAGTTTGAAGCTTATTCTAATTATAGTATTGGCATTTCCTATTGTAGCTAAGCAACTTACTAGAATTGTAAGTATCAAGTATATTAGTCCTAGACCTTAGTTGGATCCTAGTTTATGCAAGATTTTTGACCTAATTTATACTACTAGGTCATGGCATGTTGTGCATGAATGGTTATTATAAAGATGCATGAGTCCAAGAATGACCTGAATTGACAGTTGTCACAGTATCCCCCACTTAAAAAGAATTTCGTCCCGAAATTCATTCTATATCATCGCTTGTCATCGCATGGGAATAGTTGCGAATACTTTTCCTTTATGTAATCCTCGCGCTCCCAGGTGTACTCCGGCCCGCGTTTTGAGTTCCATCGAACTTTCACAATCGGGATCTTACTCCGCTTAAGTTGTTTTACCTCCCTGTCAAGGATTTCTATCGGTTCCTCAACGAAGCTCAGCTTATCATTGATCTTAATTTCCTCCAGGGGTACTATTAATGTTTCGTCGGCTAGACATTTCTTAAGGTTGGAGACGTGGAATGTGTCGTGAATGGCGCTTAACTCTTGGGGCAATTGGAGTTTATACGCTACCGGACCAATCCTTTCAAGGATTTCAAAGGGTCCAACATATCTCGGGCTTAGTTTTCCTTTCTTACCAAAACGCACAAGCCCTTTCCAAGGCGACACTTTTAAAAGTACCTTGTCTCCTACTTGGAATTCTAATGGTTTTCGACGATTATCCGCATAACTTTTCTGACGATCTCTAGCAGCTTTAAGCTTATCTTTGATGATAGTAATCTTGTCAGATGTTTCCTGGATAAGTTCGACTCTAGTCAACTGTCTGTCACCGATTTCTGTCCAGCATAAGGGCGAACGACACTTGCGTCCATACAATGCTTCATATGGAGCACATTGGATACTCGTGTGGTAACTGTTATTGTAGGAAAACTCAATTAGGGGCAAATGAGTATCCTAATTTCCTTTGAACTCAATGACACACGCTCGTAGCATGTCTTCCAATGTTTGTATTGTTCTCTCTGTTTGCCCATCTGTCTGAGGGTGGTAAGCTGTGCTCAAATCTATCTTGGTTCCTAGTGCCCTCTGTAACATCCACCAAAATCGAGATGTAAAACGACTATCTCTATCAGAAATGATAGATAGGGGTACACCATGCAGAGAAACAATTTTGTCGATGTAGATTTGGGCCAATTTTTCCATCTTGAAATCTTCTCGAATAGGGAGAAAGTGAGCGGATTTCGTCAGTCGATCCACTATGACCCAAATTGAGTCGTGACCTCTAGCAGTTCTAGGGAGTTTGGTAACGAAATCCATAGATATTTGCTCCCATTTCCATTGGGGAATTTCAGGTTGTTGCAACAACCCGGAAGGTTTCTGATGTTCAGCTTTGACTATTGAGCATGTCAAACACTTCCCGACGTACAAGGCAATATCCTTTTTCATTCCAGGCCACCAATAGTACTCTTTAAGATCCTTGTACATCTTATCTGCTCCAGGGTGGATGGAGTATTTAGATCGATGAGACTCTTCTAATACCATGTCTCTCAGGTTGTTAACCCTTGGAATCCAGACCCTGTCTTTAAAATAACGAACTCCATCAGGTTTGGTTTCAAATCTTTCTTCCAAACCATGTAAAGTTTCGCCTGGAAGATTTTCCTTGCATAACGCTTTCTCCTGGGCATTAATGATTTGAGATTTCAAGCTTGTCTGAATTACCATTCCCAAAGCTCTCACACGGGAAGGTTTCACTCTTACTTTCCTACTAAGAGCGTCGGCTACTACGTTAGCCTTTCCTGGGTGGTATCGTATCTCACAATCATAATCACTAAACAACTCTACCCATCTTCTCTGCCGCATGTTTAACATTTTCTGATCCAGAATATGCTGAAGGCTTTTGTGATCGGTATAAATGGTGCATTTGGTTCCGTACAAATAATGCCTCCATATCTTAAGGGCGAAAACTATTGCTCCTAGTTCTAGATCATGGGTGGTATAATTCTTCTCGTGCGGTTTGAGTTGTCTGGAAGCATATGCAATGACCCTATCTTTTTGCATTAGCACACATCCTAATCCTTGATGAGACGCATCACAATACACCACAAAGTTCTCTGATCCTTCTGGTAAAGCCAGAATTGGTGCATTGCACAGCTTGTTTTTCAGGATTTGAAACGCCTCTCCGTGTTTCTCTTCCCAGAGAAATTTTCTATCCTTTTGGGTCAAAGATGTTAATGGTTGAGCAATCCTAGAGAAATTCTCAATGAAGCGTCTGTAGTACCCAGCTAATCCTAGGAATTGTCGTATTTCTGTCGGGGTTTTGGGGGCCTCCCATTTCTTGATTGCCTCTATCTTAGCTGGATCTACATGGATTCCTCTTTCACCGATCACATGACCAAGAAAATGTACTTCCCGAATCCAAAATTCACACTTAGTGAACTTGGCATACAATTTTTGTTCCTTCAACAGCTCCAACACTAGCTTTAGATGTCTATTGTGATCTTCTTTGGTCCGCGAGTAAACAAGTATGTCATCGATAAAGACAATTATAAACCTGTCTAGGTATGGTCTACAGACCCTATTCATCAAATCCATGAATACAGCGGGTGCGTTCGTTAGTCCAAAAGGCATGACTAAGAATTCATAATGTCCATAACGGGTTCTAAACGCTGTCTTGTGAATGTCCTCTTCGTGAATTCTTAGCTGATGATACCCTGACCGAAGGTCGATTTTTGAGAAGTAGGAAGCGCCCTGCAACTGATCGAACAAGTCATCTATTCTAGGGAGGGGATATCGATTCTTGATTGTCAACTTGTTCAATTCTCTGTAATCAATGCACATTCGGAACGAACCATCTTTCTTTTTGACGAATAACACTGGGGCTCCCCAAGGTGAAGAACTTGGTCGAATAAACCCTTTGTCTAGAAGTTCTTGAAGTTGTCCGGATAGTTCTTGCATCTCGGATGGTGCAAGGCGATATGGTGCTTTTGCTACCGGTGCCGCTCCGGGAACTAAGTCTATCCGAAATTCGACCTGTCTATAAGGGGGTAGACCGGGCAATTCCTCCGGAAATACTTCGGGATAGTTTTGAACCACTGGAATCTCCTTGAGTTGCTTAGCTTCTAGTTCTCTTTCTAGCACGTGGGCCATGAATGCAATACAATTCTTCTTCAGGTACTTGTGAACCTTCACGCTTGATACTATGTTTAAACTTCTTCCTGGCTTCTCACCGTGTATGATAAGGGTTTCTCCATTAGGGAGAGGCACTCTGATGACTTTCTCATAACAACCAATGTCTGCTCTATTTTTGGATAACCAATCCATCCCTACTATCACATCAAAACTACCTAGCTCTATAGGAATTAGGTCAATGCTAAAGAGTTTATCAGCTAAATTCAGAGTACAACCAGGAATTATATCACTAGCCCTAATTTCATACCCATCAGCAAGTTCAATAGCATATGCAATCCTCATCTTTACCGATTTCAAGCCAATTAACGGTCTAAATGCTAAAGAAACAAAACTCCTATCTGCTCCCGCATCGAATATTACTGATGCAAAATGGTTGTTCAGGAGGAACGTACCTGTTATCACTTCAGGGTTCTGACGAGCTTCTTCTGCACCAATCACAAAGGCTACACCTCTTGGTTGTCTAACTTGATTTCCTTGAAAGTTTTGCCTGGCTTGGCCTTGTCCATGGTTACCAGGTCCATTGTTCAGTTTAGGACATGCTCTACGGAGATGATCAATACTCCCGCACTCGTAACATGTCCTTTTTCCCTCCTTATTCACCTTACAATACTTCGAGTAATGGCCTGTTTGCTTACAGTTTTGGCACACCGGGCAAGCTCCCTTGTGATGGAAGTTACACTTATTGCACTTCGGAAGCGACCCTGAGTACTGCTTTCGCTCCTGCACTTCTTGTCCTTGAGTTTTCACTGGTTCTTGCTCCTGGGCTCTTACCATAAAGTTTCTTGAGACTTTCTGCTTCCTCCCTGACTTGCCTCCATACTTCTTCTCTCCCTGATCTGCTGGCTTCCTCTTGCTACTAGAGCTTTCCATTGTCGATGCTCCCATCCTTATCACATCACAATCAATAATAGCCAACCAAACATATAATATGCTGTCATCGCATGACCTGCCTCTCGTCTAGCAGCACTAGCAGTGTCAGCAGTCCCCATCGAATGCTGATACAGGATTTCCATTCCTGCCAAGACTTCATCCAAAACTTCTCGATGCCCAGCTATCGCAGCGAGACTGTGACGTAGGCCTGCTGCTATCGACTGCAATCTCCGGGACTCCTCCGGGGTCATACCTGGCTGTCGGACAGGTATCCCTATGACTTGCTGAGGTAAGGATGCTCTTGGTCCTGCATCGCTGGGTCCTACCCCGCTAGGTCCTGCCGTGCCATGTCCTGCTGTGCTGGCGGGTATCCTTCCTGGAATGGGGACACTCTTCCTCGCTGTCCTCCGAATGCGAAGTCCATAGAGCGGTGGCTGTGGCAACACCGATGTCGGTGATGCCTCGCGTCGTTGACTCGGGGCGTTGTCATTGCTGATCTCCACCGAGTTCCCAGTATCTTCCGTATCCTCTGATGGGTCTTCTTCTATCGAGGCGGGGGGATTACGTCGAGGGATAACAGTGACGTAGCCGGATTCATCGGCTGAGGCGGTAGCGCGGGAAGATGACGATCTTGACATAGTGGACTGTGACATAGTTTCAATGAGATATGAAATAAATGACAATGCATGCCTATAATATGCAATGCTTACACACACCAAAATTAACCTTTTGAAATTTTTAAATAAGGTTTTCTCAAATATTTTTGTTGAACATATTCCCATTATAATTAGCTCAAGCTTTGTATAAATCTTTTCTTAATTAAACATAGGTGATCAGGCTATGTTTAATCAAGGTCCAATAATACAACTCCCAACCTAATTATACTTGTAATATGTTTGATGTAAAAGGAATTTCTTTGTAAGTTTTAGTTATAGGTTGTGTTTTCTTAAAGAAAAACCGATGTTCTCTATAACTTTAGCTCTGATACCACTTCTGTCACACCCCGCTAAAGCGGAAACGCAAGGTATGACAGCGATAACGGTTTCATTGCAAAAGATAAAGATACATCACCATAGCAGTATTTAAAAGTTTACAACCCATAGCTTCAAAAGAACAAAATACAAGTTTTTCAAAATAACATTGTTCAAAATATAGCTTCATAATAGCTTCAACACGATGCAGCATGCTCTATGATGATGAATCTTTACATCCACTTACTAATTATTTCCTGAAAAAGCATGTAAAACGAGCGTCAACTATGAAAATAGTTGGTGAGTATCACAAGTTTATAAAATCGAGCGTACAATAAGGCTTTTCGTAAATACAAGTACATTGCTTCAATGATAAACAAGTTGATTGCTATTAATGAATACAAGTTTATTGCTATAACGAGAAACGAGTTTGTATGTGTATGAGCAAACAATGAGTCTCAACCAAACCTATGACTGAAGCCCTATCGAGATCTATGCTTATCGTTCCATAGATGAATATGGTATCATGCACTCCAGCGATTCGGGCGAGTGAGGAGTTGTCAATTCCTAATAGCGCTATCCATAACGACCATTGGTTCAAAGAGTTAATGGTTAGAGATAAGGGAAGGGCCTTTGTACGATAAGTTCTCATGTTCCGTGTTGCATAGACATACATAAAGAAACATAGCAATACAATAGCAATCATGTTTGATACAATTCAATTTAAGTACAACATGCAAACAATAGTTTTTCTGGACATGCTTTTCCACCCCAAAACATAAAAAACGAAAATAGGGGAGTGCGTGAATACTCACAGTATGCTAAATATAACAACCAAGTTTATACGAGTTAGATAAATACAACGGATATAAATAGTTTAGGACATGCTTTTCCACCCCAAAACATTTAAAAACATAAAATAGGGGATTGGTGAATACTCACGATGTTTTGTGTAGACACAAGCGGTACTTCGGGATGCACCAACGTCTTACTACCGGGATCCTACGACACCAAACACACGCACTAGTGAGTTTCCATGTCGATATCTAATGCTAATATACTAAACTCTACATATAGGGAAATGCCAATTTATGTTTTAGTATTGGATTTATATCATTTTGTTACACTTTTTCTGATGTATTGAAATTTTACAAGTCGTGCGATTAATTACAACCTTGGAAGGTTAATTTTCCAAATTTTAAGTCTCAATAACAACATAAATTCACGAAAAATAGTATTCGAGGGATAAAAATTCTCAAACTTTTTATTTAACTGTTAATACACAACACTAAGCTGGGAAAATTATAAAAATGGATTTCCAAGCTGTTTAATTATATTTTATAATTTTTGAGCATTTATTTCAATAAAAATTGAAATAAATAGTAAACAGTTTCCAAAATTACCCAAACTTTTTATTTAATTGTTATTATACATAAATAGGCTGGGAAAAATATAAAATATATTTTTCAGTGGTTATTTGTATTTTTCCTTGTTTTATTTCTTTAAATAGTCATTAATTAAAGAAATATTATTAAACAGTTAAAATAAATTACCATAAATTTTTGTAACATCATTTACAGTATAAATATCTTGGGAAAAATATCAAAAGTGGTTTTCATAATGTATAAACTGGTTTTGGGTATTTATGTATATTTAAGTGAATTTTAGTGCAATTAACTTTAGAAAATAAGGGAAAAATAGTTTACAGTGGAGAAAAATATTCAAAATTTTTATGTAACCTCCTACTATATAATATGATATCCTGGCAAATTTTCATGAATTTTGGATAATCAGAACTATTTTTCCCATTTTTAAGCCATTATAATTACCAAAAATTGGGAAAAATAGCTAGACATGATGAAAAATCTTGAAATTATTTTCTTGAGTCACCCATCACAAGTAAGGTATGCGAAAATTGTTAGATAAAATTTTCACATCCTAAAAAGTGGTTTTGTAATTTATCATGTCCTAAATAAAAGAAAATTAGAAATCATATGAAACAGTAAGAAAAATTGCTGAAATTTGGTGAGGGGTCATTATTCCCCATAAGTATCATCCATGAATTTATTTAGGATTTATTGACCTCTGGAAGTATTTTATATGATTTATGCCCTTGGTTTTAGCAATAATTCTAATAAATCAAATAAATAACAAAAGCTCTTGAAATTTTCCAGATTATCTCATGCATGCAAGGGCTTTCAAAAGTAAAAATGTTAAGAATGTATTCAGAAGAGAAATGAGGGTAATGATTCCAAACAATTTAAGAAAAGTTGCATGCAATAATGCATGAAGTGTAGATGTGGCTGAGGTTCATGAATTTTTGTAGCCCATTCAGTGAGGTTTTAAGCCACGAAATTTCAACCATAACTCACTAGATATGTTAAGTTTCTAAGGTATTTTTCCTAAGATTTATGGTTGGGTTTAAGACCATTGTTTAAGCAAGATAAAAATAGTGATCACAGAAAAAGAGCTGTATGCGCAACCTTTTTGTAAAATCTGCCAAAAATCGGATATTTAATATTTTACAGTAAGACCAGTTGGGTTTGAAAGTTAACTCGTGGAACTAACCAATACAAAAAGAATATCATGATTTGGTTAAAAAATGACTGAGTTATGACTGTTCAAAGTCGAACAAAATAATCTGGCAGATTGCATGTTTGCTTGTGTGCATTTTTAGGGTATTTCAATAAGAACATCATGCATGTCCTTGGTAAGGCCCGATTTCTAACACATGCATGGAATGAATGAGCATCCAAGATGTACTAGAAATGGTTTAATGCTTTCGTTCATGCATGAACACACAAGAAATGGAGAAGAACATGAAATATTATGTTTTGATGTCACATGATCATATGTGCTTCTTTTCCACTCCTTGCATGGGTTTGATCCCGGATTTTCACCATCTTTAACACATGCATTGTGTTATGGTGAGAATCTACAAACCACAAGGGGAGAATAAAGATTTCTAGCCATGGAAAGGCATAGAATCCGAAAAGTAGAGAAGACTAAGAAGAAAAAGAGGTTTAACCATGAAACTATGGAAGAAGATGTTGTTGTTTACCTTGGTTTTGATCTTGAGAGAAGTAAGAACACTTCAAGGGATTCAAAATCTGGAAATTTTGCAGAGGATTGAGAGGATTTTCGTGAGTTTAGAGAGAAGGAAGAAGAGAGTGAAGTGAGAGAGTGAAGTGGAAGAGGTGGAGTAAGGGTTTAGGCTTGATGATTGTGTTTTGGGGAAGAGAGAGGGCATGGGGAGAGGTGATGGCCGGTTTTTGCATGCCTTTTGGCCTCCTCTCTCCTAAATTTTAAACTTTATAAACTTCCCTCCCATATTTTATATAAAAACATTCATTTTTATAAAATGTTTATTAAGCAATTTGATTTATTTAAAAATCTTGTTTTCAACAAATAATTTATGATTAATACTTGTAATTTATATTTCTAGTTCATTGGTATAATCCATAATTTGATTAATATAATTTGATACTAGGAAGTTTATAGCCAAATTTTATAAAGTTTTTAAGCTTTATATTTTATAACTTTGGATTTTTGGCTCTTTAGGGTTTTTGGAACATTGTTTGGTATTCAACAACATGTTGAAGTATAATTAGAGTGTTTTAATTTATTTTTAGAGTTTTATACCCTATTTCAATTATAACAAAGTTTGAAGCTTATTCTAATTATAGTATTGGCATTTCCTATTGTAGCTAAGCAACTTACTAGAATTGTAAGTATCAAGTATATTAGTCCTAGACCTTAGTTGGATCCTAGTTTATGCAAGATTTTTGACCTAATTTATACTACTAGGTCATGGCATGTTGTGCATGAATGGTTATTATAAAGATGCATGAGTCCAAGAATGACCTGAATTGACAGTTGTCACACAGTTATTGAGACGTATGACTTGCAGTGTTTCCACTGCAGCCAGAGGGGCCACAAGAAGGCCAATTGCCCCCAGTTGACAGTTTCAGTGCTAGTAAAGGCGCCAGCTCCAGCGACCCTGTGGATCACAGATGGCCGGCAGGGCAAGGCAGTGGCTCCAGTGGTGAGGAGCTGGGTATTTTAGCTGACTGTTGAGGAGGCACGCGCTGCACCCGATGTGGTGACGGGTATAATTCTTTCCTTCTCACTTATTTATATGATGTTATGATATTGATATGTGCTTGTTTTATGTATCTATATGTGTTAGGATCGTTCCATCTGAATGGTGTCCCAGTCCAGGTGTTGTTCGACTCGGGTGCTACCTGATCGTTTGTTTCCCACGCGCTTAACAAGAAGTTCGCTGAGTCCTCGGGCATGTTGGATTTCCTTTTAGAGGTAGAGATTATCGATGATCGATCGGTGCGAGCATCAGCAGTGTTCAGGGATTGTGTTTTGAGGTTATTTGAGGAGCGTTATCTGGTGGACTTGGTTCCCATTCCGTTGCGTGGGAACAAGGTGATTATAGGCATAGATTGGTTGAGCCCCAATAGGGCGGTGATAGATTGCGCATAACAACTAGTCCAAGTCAGGACCCCAAGTGGGGGAGAGTTAGTGATTCATGGCGAGAGGCCACACTGTGGACCCTCAGTCTGTTCAGCAGCGAGGGCTAGACGATACCTTCAACAGGGATGCGCAGGTTATGTCGCGTATGTGTTGGATACCCGGAAGGCGGTTAAGGTGACGGTGAGCGAGGTTCCGGTGGTGCGAGATTTCGCAGATGTTTTTCCAAAGGAGCTTCCTGGGATACCTCCGGAGCGACAGGTGGAGTTCAGGATTGACCTCGTTCGTGGTGCGGCTCCAATAGCCAAGGCACCGTTTCGGTTGGCTCCTCCTGAGATGCAGGAGTTGTCTATGCAGCTACAGGAGCTGTTAGACAAGGGATTCATTCGACCGAGCAGTTCACCCTGGGGATCCCCGATTCTGTTCGTGAAAAAGAAGGATAGGTCGCATCGGATGTGTATAGATTACCGGGAGCTGAACAATGTAACAGTGAAGAACCGATACCCACTTCCAAGGATTGATGATCTCTTTGACCAGCTTCAGGGAGCGTCTTGGTTTTCCAAGATCGATTTGCGTTCGGGTTATCATCAGATGAGGGTCAGAGAGGAGGATGCACAGAAGATCGCGTTTCGGATGCGCTATGGCCATTATGAGTTCCTGGTGATGCCGTTTGGGCTCACCAATGCTCCTGCCGTGTTCATGGACCTCATGAACCACGTATGCAGACCGATGCTAGATCGATCTGTGATAGTTTTCATTGACGACATCTTGGTTTATTCCAAGACACAGGAGGAGCATGAGGAGCATCTGAGAGGTTTTGGAGACCCTGAGGAGGGAGAGCTTGTATGCCAAGTTCTCCAAGTGCGAGTTTTCGTTGCGTGAGGTGCAATTTCTCGGATACCTTATCAACCAGAACGGGATTCTAGTCGACCCGGCCAAGGTCGAGGCCATGATGAGATGGGAGGTTCCAAAGTCTCCATCCGAGATTCGGAGTTTCCTAGGATTAGCAGGCTACTATCGGAGGTTCATTCAGGATTTCTCCAAGATAGCCGTACCCCTGACATGGTTGACTAGGAAAGTCGTGGTGTTTCGATAGGGGCCTGAGCAGCAGGCAGCGTTCGATACTTCGAGGCAGAGATTGTGCGAGGCACCGATCTTAGCCCTGCCGGAGGGCGAGGATGATTTTGTGGTATATTGCGATGCGTTGATCTCAGGCTTAGGCGTAATGTTGATGTAGAGGGGGCATGTCATTGCTTATGCCTCGAGGCAGCTGAAGCCTCACGAGGCAAACTACCCGACACACGATTTGGAGTTGGGGGTGGTGGTCTTCGCCCTCAAGATATGGCGGCATTACCTTTACGGGGTTCGTTGTACCATTTACACGGACCACAAGAGTTTGAGATACCTCATGGATCAACCGAATCTGAACATGAGGTAGCGTCGGTGGTTGGACGTGGTAAAGGATTATGATTACGAGATCCTTTACCACCCGGGGACGGCCAATGTGGTGGCCGATGCGCTTATCCGCAAGGCGGCGGCGATAGGCCCTCTGTTGTAGCAAATTCGAGAGGCCCAATAGGAGGCTATGAAGGAGGAGCATTGGAAGAGTGAGCGAATAGTGGGTCAAGCCACCTCTTTCGATTATGATAGCCGGGGGTTATTGACACTACACCGTAGGGTGTAGGTGCCGTATCATGGAGGCGTGCGCCAGATCATGATGGAGGAGGCGCACAAATCCTGATTCTCTATTCACCCAGGGGCGACAAAGATGTATCGGGATCTTCGCCTAGACTATTGGTGGCCCTGCATGAAGCGGGATGTGGCATGGTACGTCGAGCGGTGCTTGACCTGCAGGAAGGTTAAGGCCGAACATCAGAGACCGCATGGAAAGATGCAGCCGTTGGACATCCCGTTGTCGAAATAGGAAGATATCATGATGGATTTTATGACAAAGCTTCCCAGGACCGTGCGTGGAGTAGATTCGATTTGGGTCATCATAGATCGATTGACCAAGAGTGCTCATTTTATTCCGATTCAGGAGAGCATTTCGGCCAAGAAATTGGCTGACATCTATATTAGGGAGATTGTGGCGCGGCACGGGGTGCCAGTATCTGTTATCTCGGATAGGGATGTGCATTTTACTTCCAGGTTTTGGAACAAGTTTCAGGACGAGTTGGGTACTCGTTTGAATTTTAGCACCGCCTTTCACCCGCAGACAGATGGTCAGAGCGAGCAGATCATCCAGATTCTGGAGGATATGTTGCGGGCGTGCGTGCTAGACTTCGGTGGTTGCTGGGATACTTATCTTCCCTTGGCTGAGTTCTCGTACAACAACAACTACCACGTGAGTATCAACCGCCCTCCATTCGAGATGTTGTACGGACGGAGGTTCAGGACCCCGATATGCTGGGGAGAGGTTGGTCAGAGAGTTATGGGGAGCACCGAAGTGGTGCTCAAGACTACCGAGAGGATTCAGCAGGTTTGGAGCAGGCTGCAGACTGCGCAGAGTCGGCAGAAAAGTTACGTCGACAAGCGTCAATCAGACCAGGAGTTCCAGGTCGGGGATATGGTTCTCCTGAAGGTGTTGCCTTGGAAAGGCGTCATTCGATTCAGGAAGCGGGGAAAGTTGGGCCCGAGATTCATTAGTCCGTTCAGGGTTGTAGCTCGGGTGGGAAAGGTGGCATATAGGCTTGATCTGCCAGCCGAGCTCAACCAGATCCACAACACCTTCCATGTCTCCCAGCTGCGGAAGTGTCTCGTGGATGATTCAGCGGTGGTACCATTAGAGGATATACAGGTTGATGACAGCCTGAATTACATTGAGCACCCAGTTGCAATCCTCGACCGGAAGTCAAAGGATCTGAGGAACAAGAGGGTGGAGTTAGTGATGGTGCAGTGGCAGCACCGAAAGGGGTCCGAGTGGACTTGGCAGCCGGTGGAAGAAATGATGGAGCATTAACCCCGAGCTGTTTCAGGATCGAGCAGCAGACTTCGAGGACGAAGTCTAAAATAAGTGGGGGAGATTTGTAGCACCTGGTTCCTGGTACGTAAAAATTTATCTAAGTAATCGTCATTTTAGCATTGGACTCGGCGAGTTGTAGGTCCGACTCGCCGAGTAGGGACGCGGTCCGGGGGCACGCTTAAGTTGTCGACTCGACGAGTCCATATCCTGGACTCGGCGAGTCATCGCTGTTTGATGAAACCCTAATCCCAAGGGTTTTCCCCCTATTTAAGCTAGCTTGTATGACCCAAGCTCACCCCCATTCACCCTCAGAGCCATATATCTCGTCCAAGCTTTGGTTCCTTGTGAGTTTGAAGCATTTGGTGTGTCCTCTTGAAGTTTTGGAATGGGAAGAAGAGTAGATCAAGAAGAAGAAGAGGAGGTCAAGCATCTTTGAGCTATCTCAGTGAGTTCCCTAAGGTATAACTCGTTTTCCCCCTTTTTTTCATGGTTATTGTCCCTTATAGCTCCATTAAAGTCCTTCTTGAACCATTTCCAAGCTTGGGTAGGTGTGAGGGTTCGTAATAAGCTGATTAACCTTTAGATCTAGGCATGGTTGAGCTCTAGGAGCTCAAATCTACTGTCTTTTTGGAACCATATTACATGAAAGTCCTAGATCTAACCTTTTGGTGCATTTTGGATCCTAAAACCCTCATGGTTGCCTATTTACACGTAAAGTTGGAAAGTTTACGTGTAAATCAAGCCCCAGGATCACGGATCTATGTATGGTATGAGCTGGATTCGAGCAGAATCGACCATATAGTAATTGCATGGTAACGACTCAGCGAGTCGAGATGCGAGTCCCCGAGATTTCCCCCTTTTCGTTATGGCGAGTAGTGTAGTGAGTCCGGGGTGGACTCGGTGAGTTGGAAGCCGAACTCATCCATGAAGGAACTCGGTGAGTCAATGCCCTGACTCGGCGAGTTCAAGACAATGTTCTTAGATCAAGAACAGACTCGACGAGTTGTTCATACAACTCGGCGAGTCACAGCATAGAGTGTTCTTCGGATGAAGGCGAACTCGGCGAGTTGTTCATACAACTCGACGAGTAGGATGCAGGACTATTAAGACATGGGTTTAGAAAAAGGGACTCGGCAAGTCGGCAAGCCAACTCGGCGAGTCTAGTCAACTGGCAGTTGACTATGACTTAACTCATGACTTGTTAAGGGTAAATGGGTAATTTACCCTGAGGGCGGTTAGCAGTATTTGACTAAGTGTTTGGTGGGAATTACAACCGGAGGATTACCGGAGCAGCAGTAGCAGAAAAACTATTCCCACACAGATCAGCAACTACTACGAGGTGAGTTACCTTCCAGTAGCGGTGGGTTTACGGCCACAATGCCGACCCACCAGTAGAAGTTGTATGATGGATGATTGTCTCTGTGATATTCATCTAAGGTTGCTACTACCTGTGATATGTTTATGTGCTAGTATGATATGCTGCTATGTGCTAGTGATAGTAGGGGGAGATAGTCCCCAGATTACCGGTCGATAGGGCTGAAGGGGCGGTCATGCCCAACCATGCTAGATAGATTACGAGATATATGTGTTATGTGGTAGTAGTAGGGGGGGGGGTGAAATAGTCCCCAGTATCCGGTCGATAGGACCGAAGGGGGAGACCAGCACCCAAATATGCTAGTCAGTATCTGATCGAGAGGACCGAAGGGGAGACCAGTACCCAGATATGCTAGTTAGTATCCGGTCGAGAGGACCGAAGGGGAGGCAAGCTCCTAGTTATGCTACATAGTATCCGTTCGAGAGGACCGAAGGGGTAGGTCGGGCACCTAGATATGCCTGACAATATATGCATGTTATGTGATTGTATGGTATGTTGTAGGTTGGGGGAACTCACTAAGTTTCGTGCTTACAGTTTTCAGTTTTGGTTTCAGGTACCTCTTCTTCGAAGGTGAAGGAGCTGGTGTGGTAGCGGCCCATCACACACATGCTTCGTATTCCGCATCATGAGAACTTCTTGGGGATTTGTACTCTGACATTATTATGTTTATTGAAATGTTTTCCATACATGCGATATCTTATTAAAATACTATAATCAGTAAATGTTTTAATTCGAATGTTTTGTTAAAAATATGTTTTCAAAAATGAAAATTTTGGCTCGTATTTTGGGGTGTTACAAGGAAGTTGCTGATCCTACCATTGTTACGGGTATGTTCCTCCTCGATAACTGTTATGCATGCAATCTTTTCGATTCTGGTGGGGAGAGAAGTTTTGTTAGTCATGCATTCAAACACCTTCTCAAACACAAACCTCAACCCTTAACCGAAACATTACCGTCGAGATGGCTAACAGTGAGAAAGAGAACACTAACGACATATTCGTGGATTGTACCCTTACCCTAAACGATCATTCATTTCCCATCTACGTTATGCCAATCATCGACATGGATTGGTTGAGCCCCAATCGTGCTAATATTATTTGTTAAGAAAAATCCATTCGTCTCAATCTTCCCTCTGGCGAAGACCTCATGATTTATGGCGATAAACTTAGTTCAAACCTCCGCATCATTTCGTGCATCAAATCTCAGAAACTTCTGCGAAAGGAGTATCATGCATTCCTAGCCCATGTCATTAATAAGAAGCAGGAAGTTAAAGACCTCGAGAGCATCCCCAAATTCTGTAACTTTCCTGATGTCTTTCCCGAAGACCTTCCGGGAGTCCCTCCATAGCGCCAAGTCGAGTTTCGCATCGACTTAATCCTCGTAGCTACCCCCATAGCTAAATCCCCTTACCGTCTTGTGCCTGCAGAAATGCAAGAGTTATCCAGCCAGCTCAATGAGCTCCTCAACAAAGGATTCATCAGATCGAGTTCCTCACCATGGGGAGCCTCGGTTTTATGTGTGAAAAAGAAGGATGGATCTTTTCGGATGTGCATCGACTACCGCGGAATGAACAAGCTCACTGTAAAAAACCGTTGCCCTCTTCCTCGAATCGACGACCTCTTCGATCAACTTCAAGGAGCTAGCTACTTCTCCAAGATAAACTTAAGATCAGGGTACCATCAACTACAAGTCCACGAGAGTGATGTTCCTAAAACAACATTCCAAACTCGGTATGGTCACTACGAGTTTGTAGTAATGCCCTTCGGTCTAACCAACACACCGGCAGTATTCATGGACCTGATGAATTGGGTGTGCCGTTCTTTCCTAGACAAGTTCGTAATCATGTTCATTGATGACATACTTGTCTATTCCAGATGTAAGGAAGAACACGGACAACACTTGAGATTAGTGCTGGAGACTCTAAGAGCGAAGAAGCTATATGCGAAAGTCTCCAAGTGCGAATTCTGGATTCGAAAAGTATTCTTCCTAGGTCATGTAGTAAGCGAGTAAGGCATAAATGTGGACCTTTCCAAAATCAAAGCGATAGAGAACTGGTAAGAACCGAAGATGCCCACATAAATTCGTCAATTCGTGGGTCTCGCTGGCTATTATCGGAGGTTTATCCAGAATTTCTCCAGAATTGCCGAACCCTTAATCGATTTGACTCGGAAAGGTATACCCTTTTGTTGGAGTGAGAAGCAAGACTATGCATTCCAAATGTTGAAGCAGGCCCTATGCAGTGCCCCTATTCTGTCTCTGCTCGAAGGGACGGAGGCTTCGTTGTCTACTGTGATGCATCCAATTAGGGCTTAGGCTGTGTGCTCATGCAACGAGGAAAGGTTGTTGCTTATGCTTCAAGGTAGCTAAAGGCACACGAAGTCAATTATATAACTCACGACTTGGAGTTGGGAGAAGTGGTCTTCGCATTAAAGATATGGAGACATTACCTCTACAGAACCAAGTGCACCATCTTTATCGATCACAGGAGTCTACAACATATCTTCGATCAGAAAGAGTTGAACATGAGACAACGGCGATGGGTAGAGCTACTATGTGATTATGAGTGTGAAATACGCTACCATCCCAACAAGGCCAATGTGGTGGCGGATGCCCTTAGCCGGAAAGAATGCTCAAGTCGTAGGTTAAAGGCACTGAAACTGACCATCCATTCCCACTTATCCGCACAAATCAGAGAGGCTTAAGTGGAAGCGTTAAAATAGAAAACAAGACGTGTGAAGCCTTGAGAGGAATGGGAAAGGACTTAGAGATCAAGGGAGACGGAGTCTACTATTTCATGAACCGGGTCTGGACCCCAAAGTTCGGTGGTTACAGAGAGGTTTTCATGAACGAAGCTTACAAGACTAGATACTCGGTTCATCCAGGTTCGGACAAGATGTACCTTTATCTCAAGAAACTGTATTAGTGGCCAAACATGAAAGCAGAGATCGCTACCTTCGTGGGCAAGTGCCTGACTTGCGCCAAGGTGAAGGTCGAATACCAGAAGCCCTCGGGTCTACTCCAGCAGCTGAAAATACCTGAGTGGAAGTGGGAGAGGATTACCATGGATTTTATCACCAAATTACCCAAATCTGCAAGTAGGTACGACACCATCTGGGTAATAGTCGACCGATTGACAAAATCCGCTCACTTCCTACCAATCAAAGAAACTTTCAAAATGGAGAGATTCGTGCGAATCTACATCCAAGATATAGTTTGACTGCATGGTGTGCCTGTATCCATTATCTTTGATTGAGATAGCAGGTTCACCTCGAGATTTTGGCAGTCCCTACAAAAAGGTCTTGGATCTATGCTGAATATGAGTATAACATACCATCCTCAGACAGATGGGCAGAGTGAGAGAACCATTCAGACCCTGGAAGACATGTTGAGAGAATGTGTCATGGACTTCGGTAAGTCATGGGACACCCATTTGCCCTTGTTCGAGTTTTCCTACAACAACAGTTATCATACCACCATCAAGGCTTCGCCTTTTGAAGCCCTACATGGCAGTAAGTGCAGATCCCCTTTGTGTTGGGCCGAGGTCGGCGACACGCAGCTACCCAAGGCACAAGTCCCCGATAGCACTCTCACCGGACCAAAAATCATCTGTGAGACCACTGAAAAGATCATACAAATTCAGAAACGAATAAAAGCTTTAAGGGACAGACAAAATAGCTATGCTGATAAACGGCAAAAACCCTTGGAGTTATAGGTTGGAGACCGACTTATGTTAAAGCTCTCACCCTAGAAAGGCATGATAGGTTTTGGAAAGCATGGGAAGCTGAATCCAAGAAACATAGCAACATTCATCATGTCTTCCACGTCTCGAATCTTAAGATGTGCTTATCCGACGAAACACTTATGATCCCTCTCGAAGAAATTAAAATCAACGAGAACATGAACTTCAAGGAAGAACCGGTCGAAATCATGGATAAAGAGAGCAACCGAACGAAACAAAGTCGCATCCCGATAGTGAAGGTTCGCTGGAATGCCAAGCGGGAACCCAATTTCACTTGGGAACGTGAAGATTAGATGAAACAAAAGTATCCGCATCTCTTTCCAAGTCCTTGATTTGTAATCTATTTTTGAATTTCGGGATGAAATTCCCTCTAACGAGGGATGATGTGACAACCCGAAATTTCTTCCGTTATTTTAACCCACCTCCGTTAATAAAATTTAATTTTATTAAATTTTCCATCAACTTCTTGGGTTAAGTAAATTAACTAAGGTTATAGTTATAATTACATTCAAGTCGGAAAACCAAAAAAAAAGTCGTGCGAAAAACTCACGATTCCTAAAAACAACGAATTCACGGCCAAGACAAGTTTCCGACTGTAAGCTCGTGTACGACCGTAAACCCAGTTTACGGTCGGTGCCAGGTGGAGTCCACCACCGACCATACCCCTGCCCGATAAATACAAGACCCCCACCCTCATTTGAACCTTCTTGGCTGGAATCACCCATTTTCTCTCTCTAAGCCTCTTGATCGTAAACTCCATAAAGCCCTTGTCTCACCCAAAAACCATCGAAAATCATAATTTGGGGCCGTTTGGGAACATCTGGAATGGTTTTTCGTCAAAAACAAGCAACCATGTTCTTGATTTTACGGTTGTACTCCCCTAGATCTTCAAAAACCGCAAACACAGTTCACGGCCGTAAACCCTGTTCACGACAGTAAACTCCATTAACGATCGCAAACCTTGTTCATGGCTGCAAACCTAGTTCACGGCAGTAAACCCCGTATACGGCCGTAAACAGTTCTTTCATGGAGAAAATCCTATTTTCCTCGATCCATCCAAGTCTCGGTAACATTCCTTAACCGAAACCAAGTGTGTAGCTAACACTTTATCTAACCAAATTGCTAATTTAGATACATATATGTATTTATTTGATATTAGTATTCCGTTAAGTGCAACGTACATCAACTCAAGGATCTTCCAGTTCCATCCTTGGCATCCAACCAACTGTGAGTTCATACCCCTATTCTTTTATAAGTTTTTATAACGTTTTCAGGGGGGGGGGGGTGGAATACAAGCCACACATAAAGGTTTTCACAAGTTAAAAACTGATGCAATTACAACGGTTTTACATCAAACTTTTATATAATTTATCCCTTTTGTATTATGCGGAGCATAAGGGACGCTTTCTAAACATAACTTCATAGTTGTCAGGACAATTCATGAACATAACATACCAATAAAACTATAATAGGTATAGTTTGGGGAATTCTTTACCGGTTTTATAGATGGAAACACATAAAATATGATAGATTTAGTTTATCCATTATTATCTATAGATAACAATAGTATCTTACTAAATAATTATTTTATGTATAATTATTTATACTCTACATCGTTTACAAACGATTTCGAACTTGAGAACAACCGAACTACACGTAAACTAGTTAATACAGGATTGTGAGACCTATCTTTGTTAGGCCCTTCGGGGTACCAGTAAATCCTTACCTTTAGTATAACCAGAGTCTCCTGTAGGGAGAGCATGAAATTTAAGAATAGATCTATTCGGGACCGACAATCCCACACTCGAACTGTTAGCTATAGTTAGGTGGGCATGCCTGGGGTGACAAATTTTGTAATCGTACGACGCTTGAAGAAACGTCAAGGAGGTCACCGGTCATATTAGCATGGTTATACGACTCACAATAAGTATAAACTAACATTTGTTTACGGGATTTCCTTCTTTAATAGTTTTATTTTAATTAATAAAACTACCTATCTACTTACTGGAGGGTATTTCAGGGACACAACCTTTGGTTTTATTTTAAGTAATAAAACTACCTTACTTACTGGTGGTAGCGAGGGATTTCGATAGAACGTATCTCACTTACTGGCAGTAGCTAGGGTTTTCGGTAGAACGTACCTTACTTACTGGAGGTATCCAGGGGTTTCAAACGAAACGTACCTCACTTACCGGTGGTAGCCAGGGTTTTCGATAAAACATGCCTTACTTACTGGCGGTAGCCAGGGTTTTCGAATGAAACATACCGTACTTAATGGTGATAACCAGAGTTTCAATACAAACGATATTTACTTATAATGAAAAGAAATCATTTGTACAAATTCAGTGACTAGTTTCCAATACAAAAACATGCTTATGAACTCACCAGCTTTATGTTGATACGATATCAAAACCGCTTGTATTCTCAGGACAACGATAGATAGGTACCGCCATCTGTTCCAATGGTTCGGGGGTGTGACAATAGATCCAAAGCTTCTAGGGTTGTATGTGCACCATAGGATGTTGTAGTATACAAAGCCCAACTGTTAATACCCATGGATATAGGCCATGGGTCATGTGGTAGTTGGTTATAGTATCATGGTAATACCCATGGATGACATATGGGTCATGGGTCAATGTGGTAGTTGCTCACAGTGTCATGGTAATACTCATGTAGGATGTATGGATGATGGGTAATGTTCTACTTGCTTATATTGTCATGGTAATACCCACGAATCACATATGGATCATGGGTCAATGTGGTAGTTGCTTATAGTGTCAACTATTAGGGTTCACTATAAATATATATTAAAGTTATGAAATTTTAAATAATATAAGATACTTTAGTTCAGCTGGTTGACGCGTCTTTTTTCTTTCCGGAACTCGCAGGTTCGATTCCTATTTACTTCGATAATTTTATTTAACTTCATTTGTTTCATTTAGATATTCAAAGTTCCAATTTGACCCCTAAAATATCATATTATTTGGATAATGTGATTTGAAAAAACTACCCTTAGTAATATCATATTTGGAATTCTTTCAAGGGTAATTTGGACTTTTTGCACTCTACATCGTTTAGGCGCCATGATGTTTCTGACGCCATCACATCATTTTAGTTCTTCAGGCCATTTTGAACGTTGACAATCTTCCATAAGTTCAAACTGCCAATGATCAAAGAAAACCCCAAAATCGTCGATAAATAATCACTTTGATAATTGATTTTCCCCGATCATATTGAAGCCAGTACATAGTCCACGACCAGTGCATCACAAGTAAGGTTTTTTTCTTATTCTGTTAACATGTACGCCTAGTTTTTTCTAAAAAATTGATATCAACTTATCTCATTTGTATGTTGTTAGTGAAATTTTGAATACAAGATGTATTTCATTGGATGATCTTCCAATAGAGCTTTTGAGTCAGATTATTGTAATAGTAGTGTTAAAATCTGCAAAACACATCATATCTACAAGACTTTGGTAATTTTCAATAAACATTAACTTATGAGTGTATATTAGATGACATATAACTTGATTTATTAGTTATTATCTGTATCTTTCAATTTTTGAAGTTCAAAAATGATGTATGTAGCAGCGGGAGATCCTGAAGTGTTCAGAACAACATCCCTGGACAAGATTGAATGGATGCATCCTAAACATCGTAATTCTTCTATGTTTATATGCACATGTGCAGAGAATAATAACGTCGAACTCATGTATAGACAAGGAGTGGTATGTGTAATTGGAGTAATTTTATGTAATTTGATTTAATTTATCTTTGGTGTCATTGATGTTAATGATATTATTATTTTGTTAAATGGATGAGTGCTTCTGTAACGACAATTTTGATTTGGCTCCTCAGTGTGATCAAGATATGTATATTCTATGTACACATTACATTTTGTATATAGTTAATTAATACATGTTTATACTTTATGGTTGATAATATTTAGTGTTGTGTTGTATAATATTTAGTGTTGTGTTGAAACGACTACATTGGATTGATAGTTTTTTAATGTGTAGGTTTACAACTACTTGATGAGTACTTTGGCAGGGAATTTCATGATTATGGGGGAGTACATAGGTGTTGCTGAAAGTGCCATAGATTTCTTGATGAATGTAGATGTTATTACTAAACTTAAAATGAATAACATCACATTCCAATGTTAAGATAAAGGCCATTCTGTTGTAGGGGCATTTTCGGATGGACCAGAAGAGGATGAGGTTCCACAGAGGTATTGCATGGTTTGTCATTTGTATATGGAGTATGGTAAAAATGTAGGTTTAAAAAAATGTGGTTCATAATGGACATTTATAGTGTGTAAGTGTTATGGATACTCTTTATATTGTACATATATTTCTGCATATATATTTTTGGTAAGACAAAAAGAAAAATATTTGTAATTATTGAGTCTTAATGACTTTCAATAGTTGTGTTTATATTATATTGGTATAATTAATTGTATACAATTTTATTTTGGTTTAGATTGCTATTTTATTATTATGTAGTGTAATAAAGTTTGTAGGTTGGTTAGGAAATATAATTATGTATACAATCTACCCTAACAGGTAACAATTGACCAAATGTGAAACGCATCAGGATGTTTTTTTTTGGCTTACAAAGAAGGGTCAATTTTGTAAATAGAGCGCAACATATATACTTTCTGTCAAATATTGAATAATATTGACCAAATACTTTGACCTATTATCCATCCACCACATCGAAATCGAGGGTTGTCGAAGGTTCCCTCATACACTATTTCATTGAAACTGTGGTGTATAATTCTCAAATTCAATTAAAGCATTATACAAATATCCTACGCCATTATCAAATCATCAAAGTGATTCATCCATACAAATGACAAAAATTTGAAGATTGGTTCATCAATCGGTCATTAATTTTATGAAACGATTTTTAGTAAGGGTACCTTTGTAATATTTACATTGTACACATATATTGACTTCAAATCCCATCTATCAGTTCGAAGCCATATTAATGAACATAATATTATGTTATTTAAATGTATATTTTACAGATTTAATATCATGAACAATACCAATAGAACGTGGATGTATGAAAGAAAAGATTATCACGATTACGTATCTTCTGTTTTCATACAAGGAGTGAAATAATTCATAGACTTTGCTACCAGTCAACAAATGTTCATGGACGAAAATAGAATCAAATGTCCATGCATCAAATATTGTAACATACCATATAGAGACCCTGATACTCTTAATCATCATTTGTACATGTCAGATTTTGTTAAGGAATATTGGTTTTGGGATAAGCATGGCAAAACATCCATTGATGATGACAATACATCTTTAGGGGTGGATGATTCAAACACAAATTTGAATGAAGATGAATGTACTTGTAGAGAAATGGTCATAGATGCAATGGCTTCTGATTTCATTACTAGTCATCCTGAGGAAGAACCAAATGCAGTAGATAAAAAATTATTTGATATGCTAGATGTAATCGATAAAGAGTTGCGGGGTGGATATAAAAAAGTCACACAAATGTCTGCTATAGCTAGAATACTGAATATAAAATCAAAGTATCGCATACCTAAACAAAGTTATGATGCTATCTTCCATCGAAAAATGATGTGTTACCAGAGGAGAATAATATGGTAGGTAGTTTATACGAGAGGAAAAAGTTAATACACGCACTAGGTTTCCTATGGAGATGATTGACTGCTGTAGGTCTGGATGTATGATATATTGGAGGGGAGACAAAGAACTTTATTGGTGTAAATATTGAGATGCAGATTGGTACAAACGGTCAAAATTTTTGGCCAGATGTTCTCGCATACCCTTAAAGAGAATGAATTAATTTCCTTTGACTCACAGGTTGAAGAGACTATATGCTTCACAAGCCACAACCGCTCCCATTTGATGGCACTCTGAGGATCATGGACATGATGCTGGAGTAATGTGTCATCCATCCAATACCGAAGGTTGGAAGCACTTTGAAGGAATTCATCCTTCATTTGCAGCAGAAATACGTAATGTTAGATTAGGCCTAAGTAAAGATGGGTTTGCGCCACATGGAGCATTTGGAAAACAATATTCATCTTGGCCTATTATTAAAACACCTTATAATTTTCCACCTTCTATGTGCATGAAAAAGCCTTACATATTTTTGATTGCACTTGTGCCAGGATCGTCAAACGCTAAGCATAAAGTAGATGTATTTTTGCACCCGGTTGTTGCCGAATTGGAGCAGTTATGGGAAGAAGGTGTATTAACATATGATATATCTTTAAAAAAAAATATATTTCAACTACGAGCAGCTTTGATGTGGACAATTAGTGATTTTCCAGCATATGAAATGTTGTCAGGATGGTCTATATCAGGTAAGCTAGTATGCCCACATTGTAGGAAACATACACAAGCATTCATACTAAAGAAGGGTAATAAGATGTCATGGTTTGACTCCCACAGAATATTTATATAGGTAAATAACCCATATAGAAAGGATAAAAATAAGTTCAAGAGGAATCGTGAAGTGACAAAATGTGACAACCCTAAATCTATTCCCGTTACAAATCCCATTTTGACTAACGGAATACGTTAACGTACATTATTTTATGTAATATTTGGAATCGTTAATATCCGAATATCTAATTATATGCATGTCCTAATATCATTATAAGTAATATAACTCATACGTGTTAATCTAGTTAACCTAGTAGAGTTGTATTACCGTTTCAACCACTTCACCCGGGTAAAAAGTTTTAACCCCGTTAAACTTTAGCATCGGGTAGCCGTGTATCGGGTACAATACCCGAGACATATAAAAACACTTGAACACTTCAATTGGACTCTTTTACCACAATTACACCTCTCTCTCTCACTACTTTATCTCTCTAGACCCAAAATCGACTCCAAATCCGCGAATTTCCGACTTCCAAACGTAAGGATTCATCCCCTAACTTAATCTAATCGTACTTTACTGCTTTTAGAGTCCAAAATCATGAGAATCAAGGACCATAAAGGAGTTTACGGCCTAAGAAGCTCCTTAGGCCGTAAAATCATGCCAAAGATCAAGTTTTTTCCTCATGTTAAGCTAGTATACTAATTAAGGCATGTATCTAGAAGGGTTTGGACACTAAAACACATGGATTAGACATGTAAAAAGGAGTTTACGGCCCAAGCATGTGCTTAGGCCGTAAACACCTCAAACACCCCAAAAACACTTGTTTAAAGCCCCAAAAACTCATCTAGGGTGTTTGGCAATTTAGACTTGACAACAAGGAAGGCTTAAATGCATCAAACAACATCATTTGATGGCAAAAAGAGGAGTTTATGGCCAAGGCTAAGCTTGGGCCATAAACACCCATGTTTTTGTGTCAAACAAGTTCCAAAACCCCTCAAATGCATGTAAGGATTTTATCTAAGGCCTTTGGAAGTGTGTTGTACCATTTAACTTCACATTTGGAGACAAAATGAAGAGTTTATGGCCAAGGGTGTTCTTGGGCCGTAAACTCCCCAAAAATATATGCCAAATTGTCCCAAACTCACTATATGGCCTTCTAGGATTTATCTAAGGTGTATGAGACTTTGTTGTACCAATAAAACATACATCTTGAAGGGTTTACAAGAGTTTACAGCCCAAGAACAAGTCTTGGCTGTAAACTCCCCAAAAATGTCACAAATTATGATGTTTAATCCCTTAAAATAGTCCAAGACACATACCACTAAATCAAGGAGGTGAAATAAGACCTTAAACATACACTTTGGAGTGCCACAAGAGTTTACGGCCAAACCTAGGGGGTTTACGGCCGTAAACTCCCAAAGGATGGCTTTTGGGCAATAAAAGCCAAGGGAGTGAGCTCGTGGACCCTCCCGTAAATCATTCATGACTTTGTACCACTCCCGGGAACCCCTTCTAGGCCTTAAAACCCCGAAAACGATGCTAGAATGTCCAAATACTATAATGAAAAGCATAAGATGATTAACTTCTTGTAAAATACATATTTCATATGACATTAGGGTCCTAGGAGGTGCTCAAGTGGTTATTGGGTACCAAACGCTCGATCGACACTTTTACCCGATTTACCCGATTCACCCGATTTCAGCGATTTCAGGTGAGTTCATACCCCTTAATGAACCTTTCAAATGTTTTATATGTTTTAGGGGGGGGAGATACAAGTTGAATATACATGTTTTTGAAAAGTTATACAAAACTATTTTTCAGATTTCAGAGTTAATCACATGTGATTCCCAATCTGTAGTTCAAATCACATGTGATTTATCACTATGCTTTATAAATAAGTCAATTGTTTTCAAAACTATCTTGGATTAACAAACAAGTTTTAAATGTTTCTTTCGTACAATACTTTTGTTAAATAAAACTCTTTATGAGAATGTAATCATACTAATATATTTATATAAGTAAGACTTGAAAGACTTAGGACCGATAGCTCGCCTTATTTCCTGTTTCTTGTTTGATTGTGGACTTAGGGTAGTAGTTATCCATCCGACTGTCATTGATTTCTTAATTATATATCTCATATATTAGTACAGATTATGAGTACTTCTTAATTCATTAATTACCTGAATCACTACTTGACTAGAACCACATACACTAAATTAACTATAATGGGTATAGTTAAGGACTCTATCCCTAGTTTCCACTATTACTCTACACTACTATAATTCTCTATATTATGAAGCAATACACTAATAAGAGAATACAATACAAGTTATACGAAAGATTACTACACTATAATACAAGAGGATGCACTAATCATGAGATAACTCACTAATCCACTACGGGATACTCTATACGCTATTCACTATGCCCGAAGTTTTCCGACAGGAAGACGACACTATATGTATAGATCTATACGGGGTAGATGCTATTACATCCCGACTGATAACTTCAGTCCGATCCGCTCAGGCCCAGGGATGCTTTTACTCTACTACACTATGCATGACTGGGAAGGTCATGGGGATCCGCTATTACTCACACTATTGGGAACATACAAGAAAGACACTATAACCGCACTAAAATACTAAAAGAAAGATGAAGTAATATCCCGAAGTAAATAAGTATCTAATACTAAAGGATGCTGCACCACTATCATATACTCTAAGAATAACTCACTATATTACATTACTTAATGGTGAGTCACTAATACACTTCTATGATAAATGACATTCAAAGATAGAAACAACATATTTCTTAAAGATTTTCACTTATTATACAGTCCTGGAAAATATGGGATTTTCTAGGTTTTACCACTATTTATGATTTCAAACTTCAGTTTTCATACTAATGACTCTAATGCTTTTCATACAAGTACTCACACTAAAACTCTTATGAACTCACCAGCTTTATGCTGATATTCTTTTCAAAATAACTTGTATCTTCAGGTCAAAGATAGATAGGTACGGCAGCAATTTTTGGAGAAGATGGAGGATACAAGACCCATCTCTTATTTTTGTTTACTTTTGGTGTTTGTCAAACATTACAAAACACACTTGTAAATACACTTACTATGTAAATGAAATGGTTGTATGATTCTTTTTTTTACTATTATACAATTGTGATGATACTGTACACTACGTCATCCACCCCGAAACGTATTCCGCCGTTATCGGTTTTGGGGTGTGACAGATTGGTATCAGAGCATTGTTTATAGTGAACCAAGTATATCAACCTATAAAAGATATACGAACTATAAACACTTCGGGACTAAAACACTCTGACCAAGAATATATACTATTAAGTATCTAAAAGATTTAACTAAGTATATATACACACATCACTATAAAACACAGAAGTCAGTATCGTCCTAGAACCAAACAAAAGTATTAAGATTGTTGGATAGCATAATTGAGCTTAGAGACATATAGTCACATTTAGGGGGATGTAGCCTGATCAACTACGTTTTCCTGGGAGTGACTAGCATGTGCCTAAGTTTGGTTGTGGTGTTACAACAAGTCTAAAACTTACCAACACTACCACAATAACGTTATCATTAGAATACTATAGGAGTATTCTGTACCTCTAAAAACATACATATGTGAGAACTAAAAAGGGTCGTTACTGATGGAGCAATAGTCGCTAAATGGATACTTTCCGGTTACATGTGACTAGGGTGTTATAGACTTAGAATCTGTGATCTTTGCTTTACTTCCTGTTCCTTGTTTGGTTGTGGATTTAGAGTTAGGGTCACTTATTCGACGGACTATCCTGCCCCAATCACATGTAATTAGTATGCATTATGCAAGTATTGGTCCAACTTGTGACGACCGTCTTATAAGTAATTTAGGTTAGTACGCCTATTAACCTTCTTTTCCCCTCTTCTCGCATAGATACCATGGCTGGCTTCCACCCTCCAGGCGACCCGTACTACCCAAACCAGGGTAATGGGGGATGGCTCAGTGAAGAGTCGGATGATGATCACCCAATCCCCTTGGATGACCACCGGGTAGAAGGCTTTCCGGATAACTCCGACTCCGAGCCAGAAGTTAATAACCTACCCCCTGGAGTCCCAAACCCCAACCCCCGTCCGATATTTCAGGGCCCCACTCCTATGTGGGCCATATCCTTGCACAGATGGAGCGAAGAGCAGGGTCAGCCCACGCCATACAATGGAGACCGAAGTTTCTCCAACATAAACGAAGGTGGATCAGCAGATCAGGTTCTGCCCATCATAATCCGAAGGATTGCCAGGAATGTCGAGCAAGGTCAAGCTGCAATAGGTCGAGTTGTGGAAGTGGATGCCAACTCAAATCTCAACACAGTTCGCATCCGCCAACTCGAAGAAGCCATGGACATGACAAGGAGGACTAACGAGGCTCTGCAACACCAGCTGGCTGCATCCCGAGCTGAAGTTAGAGAACTCCGTGCACGCCAAAGGACTCATGATCGACACCTTCAATAAGTTATGCGTCAGCTAGCAGAACTGAGAATTCACCCGACAAGTAACCGTCGCCAGTAGAAGACGTCTAGTTACCTCTATCTTTTGTTTAATGGATTAACCTATCCACTCTATGTTCCGTAGATCTATTATCTGTAAACATTCCTAGCTTGAAAGTACTCTAGTCAAACCTCTAAACTGCCAAACCTTTTCTCTATGGTATGATGTAAGACCTATTGCTAGGTCAAATTTTCATGAACTTGTGTTGCATCATGGATACCAATATATTGGCAGTTGATTTCTCTATTGCTATAACCCTCATCTTGATCTTGGATTATGTTGATTTAGTCCACGAAACACTCTATTTATATTCGCAATAGGCTCTTACTATTGCTATCATTTCTATAATTCTTCCAGTAAAGGATGCCTCCACGAAAGCGTCCCGCCAGAGGAAGGCCTGCAACTCAAACCCCTACTCCACCACCCCCTCCTCCACAGATCGATCTGGTGCTATTCCAAACAGCAGTGACTGCGGCCGTGACAGCAGCCATGGCCCAAATGAATTCTGGGGATGCGAGCGGTGGTAACTCCAGGTTCGGTGAAGTCCATCATCGAGTGCAGGGATGTACTTATAAGGATTTCATGAACTGTAAACCTACCTTCTTCGACGGTACTGGAGGAATTCTGACATTATCCCGATGGTTCGAAAGAACCGAAGTGGTGTTTGAGATGTGCTCTTGTCCCGAGGAGAGCAAAATCAAGTTCGCTACTGCTACCCTTACCAACAGGGCCTTGACATGGTGGAACGGCCATGTTAGTTCACTTTCCTTGGTCACAGCCAATGCTATGGGCTGGGACACTCTGAAGGACCTCATGAGAGGAGAGTACTGCCCTAGGGGCAAAATTCAGAAACTTGAGGAAGAACTCTGGAACCTCAAGATGAAGGGGACCGATATAACAGCTTATACAGCCAGGTTTTGCGACTTGGCAGCTATGTCCCCCAATATGATCCCTACAGAGAACAAGAAGATTGAACGGTACATCTGGGGTTTAGTGCCCCCGTATCGAGGAAATGTTCTAGCTTCACTCCCTACAACTTTTGATAGCGCCAAGGAATTGGCCCAGAGTCTGATCAATCACGAAATCTCCTCCACTCCGGCGACAGCAACCACAACAACCACTGCACCGCCCGCTTCATCTGACCAAAAAGAGGAAGCGATGGGATAAGATGAAAGGCAAGAAAACTCAAACCTCCTCAAAGGACCAACAAATTGTGGCGGTCCATGCTGCCACCACCCCGACTACTCCAGCTGCTCCAGCCCCGCCAAAAGCTTACAGTGGAAACTTGCCCAAGTGTCCCAAGTGCCCTTTCCACCACAACGGCCCCTGCCGTGAACCGCAGTGTTCCAACTCCGGTCGAAAAGGCCATACTGTCCGATTTTGTAAGGCCCCTCCCAAACCTATCATGCAGGTTCCTGGTACGGGAGTGACCCCAACTTGTTATGGCTGTGGAGAGGCGGGTCATTTTAAGAGAAACTGTCCAAAGACCCCAAATGCTGGAGGAACTGGAAGGCTACTCGCTATCGGTCACAATGAAGCGGTAGCAGATCCCACAGTAGTCACGGGTACGTTTCTTCTCAACAACTCCTATTCCTGTGTCTTATTTGATAGTGGTGCAGAAAGAAGCTTCGTAAATCATAACTTTAAGCACTTACTCAAACAAATCCCTCAACCACTAAAAGAAACATTCGTCGTAGAAATGGCTAATGGGAAAACAGAAAGCTCTAGCGAAATCTACATAGAGTGCACTCTTATGTTAGACGATCACTCATTCCCAATCGATCTTATGCCCGTCTCAATCAAAAATTTCGATGTCATTGTTGGTATGGATTGGTTGAGTCTCCAATGCGCCGATATCCTATGTTCCGACAAAGCCATTCGCCTGAACCTTTCAAATCACGAAACCCTCTTGATATATGGAGATAAGCCGAGTACGAGCCTTCGTATCATCTCCAGTGTTCAGGCTCAGAAATACTTACGCAAGGAGTATCGCGCCTTTCTTGCCCATGTCGTTGACACTAACCAGAAATCGAAAGATCCAAAAGACATTCCCGTAGTATGCGATTTCCCTGATGTCTTTCCAGAGGATCTTCCCGGCCTACCTCCCAAACGTCAGATTGAGTTCAGAATCGACCTAATTCCCGGAGCTACCCCCGTAGCTAAGTCGCCCTACCGTCTAGCGCCTGCCGAAATGCAAGAACTATCCGGTCAACTCAACGAACTGCTTAGCAAGGGCTTTATAAGACCGAGTTTCTCACCTTGGGGAGCTCCGGTCTTGTTCGTGAAAAAGAAAGACGGATCGTTTCGGATGTGCATCGATTATAGAGAACTCAATAAACTCACGGTTAAAAATCGCTACCCTCTCCCTCGTATCGACGATCTGTTTGATCAACTACAAGGAGCAAGTTACTTCTCCAAGATTGACCTTAGATCTGGGTATCATCAGTTACGGGTACTTGAGGAAGATGTTCCGAAGACAGCTTTCCGAACCCGCTACGGACACTGTGAGTTCGTAGTGATGCCCTTTGGACTGACCAACGCCCCCGCAGTATTCATGGACTTGATGAATAGAGTGTGTCATCCATACCTGGATCAGTTCGTCATCGTCTTCATTGACGATATCCTCGTTTACTCTCGGAACGAGGAAGAACACAAGGATCACCTACGACAAGTCTTGGAAATGTTGCGATCCGAAAAGTTATATGCGAAGTTCTCTAAGTGCGAGTTCTGGATCCGAAGAGTCGAATTCTTAGGCCACGTGGTTAGTGAAGAAGGAATTCATGTGGATCCCTCCAAGATTAAAGCTATTGAGAACTGGTCAGCACCGAAGACGCCTACGGAAATTCGTCAATTTCTAGGCCTCGCTGGCTACTACCGTAGATTCATTCAAAACTTTTCTCGGATTGCGAAACCTCTCACTATGCTGACACAGAAAGGAGTACTGTTCGACTGGGAGGAAAGACAGGAGAAGGCATTCCAAACCCTGAAGCGAGCCCTATGCACCGCACCAGTATTATCCCTTCCCGAAGGGACAGAAGATTTTGTCGTATACTGTGATGCATCCAACCAGGGGCTCGGTTGTGTCTTGATGCAATGGGGTAAGGTTATCGCATATGCCTCGAGACAGCTAAAGACCCATGAGGCGAACTACACTACGCACGACCTCGAATTAGGAGCGGTTGTTTTTGCACTAAAAATCTGGAGACACTACTTATATGGGACGAAGAGTGTGGTATACACTGATCATAAAAGCCTCCAACACATAATGAACCAAAAAGAACTCAACATGAGGCAGCGTCGATGGGTCGAGCTACTTAACGATTACGACTGTGAAATTAGATATCACCCGGGAAAAGCCAATGTAGTAGCAGATGCACTGAGCAGGAAGGAGTATACTGGTCGAAAGACCAAGTCATTGACAATGACTATTCATTCGCATCTCTCCACGCAGATCAAAGAGGCTCAGCTGGAAGCCTTAAAGCCCGAGAACGTGTTAGAAGAATCTCTACGTCGAATGGATAAAAATTTGGAGGTAAAGGGTGACGGAGTTTACTACTTCATGGACCGAATCTGGACTCCACGCCATGGAGGTTTTAGAGATTTGGTTATGAGGGAAGCGCATAACACTCGCTACTCCATCCACCCGGGTTCAGATAAGATGTATCTGGATCTCAAAAAGCTATACTGGTGGCCAAACATGAAAGCGGAGATCGCCACATTTGTGAGTAAGTGCCTCACTTGCGCGAAAGTCAAGGTTGAATATCAAAAGCCATCAGGACTTCTCCAACAACCTGAGATACCAGAATGGAAGTGGGAGCGGATCACAATGGACTTTATAACCAAACTTCCCAAGACAACGGGTGGATTAGATACTATTTGTATCATTGTCGATAGGTTGACTAAGTCCGCACATTTCCTACCCATCAAAGAAACGGACAAGATGGAGAAACTCACTAGAACATACATTAAAGAAATAGTACGACTACATGGCGTCCCTATCTCTATTATCTCAGACAGAGATAGTAGATTCACCTCTAGGTTCTGGCAATCGTTGCAAGAAGCACTAGGGACGAGGCTGGACATGAGTACAGCCTACCATCCGTAGACCGACGGACAGAGTGAGAGGATGATTCAAACCTTAGAGGATGTGCTGCGAGCTTGTGTAATTGACTTCGGTAAGTCATGGGACACACACTTACCTCTTGTGGAATTTTCTTATAATAATAGTTATCATACGAGCATCAAGGCAGCCCCATTCGTAGCCCTCTACGGCCGCAAGTGTAGATCCCCTCTGTGCTGGGCTGAGGTGGGTGACACTCAACTAGCTAAAGGAAGAGTTGCTGACAGCTCTCTCACTGGTTTGGAGATCATTCGAGAAACGACCGAGAAGATTGTACAGATACGCGAACGACTTAAAGCCGCTAGGGATCGACAGAAAAGCTACGCCGATAAACGAAGAAAACCCTTGGAATTCCAGGTGGGAGATCGAGCCATGTTGAAGGTCTCACCCTGGAAGGGCACGATACGCTTTGGAAAGCGTGGAAAGTTGAACCCAAGGTACATAGGGCCTTTTGAGATTCTCGCTAGAATCGGCCCCGTATCTTATAAACTCAACCTACCTCACGAACTAAGCAACATACACCCTACCTTTCACGTCTCTAACTTGAAGAAATGCCTGTCAGACGAGACACTCGTAATTCCCCTTGACGAGATTGAGGTCAATGAGAGCCTCAACTTCGTGGAAGAACCTGTTGAGATTATGGATCGAGAAGTAAAACGAACGAAGCAAAGCCGTATCCCAATTGTGAAAGTTCGGTGGAACGCCAAACGAGGACCAGAATTCACTTGGGAACGCGAAGACCAAATGAAACTCAAATACCCCCATCTCTTCACGTAGTTGTACTGTAACTCTTATGTGTATGAATTCTAAAATTTCGGGACGAAATTCCCCTAACGGGGGGATGATGTGACATCCCTAAATCTATTCCCGTTACAAATCCCATTTTCACTAACGGAATACGTTAACGTACGTTATTTTATGTAATATTTGGAATCGTTAATATCCGAATATCTAATTATATGCATGTCCTAATATCATTATAAGTAATATAACTCATACGTGTTAATCTAGTTAACCTAGTAGAGTTGTATTACCGTTTCAACCACTTCACCCGGGTAAAAAGTTTTAACCCCGTTAAACTTTAGCATCGGGTAGCTGTGTATCGGGTACAATACCCGAGACATATAAAAACACTTGAACACTTCAATTGGACTCTTTTACCACAATTACACCTCTCTCTCTCTCACTACTTTCTCTCTCTAGACCCAAAATCGACTCCAAATCCGCGAATTTCCGACTTCCAAACGTAAGGATTCATCCCCTAACTTAATCTAATCGTACTTTACTGCTTTTAGAGTCCAAAATCATGAGAATCAAGGACCATAAAGGAGTTTACGGCCTAAGAAGCTCCTTAGGCCGTAAAATCATGCCAAAGATCAAGTTTTTTCCTCATGTTAAGCTAGTATACTAATTAAGGCATGTATCTAGAAGGGTTTGGACACTAAAACACATGGATTAGACATGTAAAAAGGAGTTTACGGCCCAAGCATGTGCTTAGGCCGTAAACACCTCAAACACCCCAAAAACACTTGTTTAAAGCCCCAAAAACTCATCTAGGGTGTTTGGCAATTTAGACTTGACAACAAGGAAGGCTTAAATGCATCAAACAACATCATTTGATGGCAAAAAGAGGAGTTTATGGCCAAGGCTAAGCTTGGGCCATAAACACCCATGTTTTTGTGTCAAACAAGTTCCAAAACCCCTCAAATGCATGTAAGGATTTTATCTAAGGCCTTTGGAAGTGTGTTGTACCATTTAACTTCACATTTGGAGACAAAATGAAGAGTTTATGGCCAAGGGTGTTCTTGGGCCGTAAACTCCCCAAAAATATATGCCAAATTGTCCCAAACTCACTATATGGCCTTCTAGGATTTATCTAAGGTGTATGAGACTTTGTTGTACCAATAAAACATACATCTTGAAGGGTTTACAAGAGTTTACAGCCCAAGAACAAGTCTTGGCTGTAAACTCCCCAAAAATGTCACAAATTATGATGTTTAATCCCTTAAAATAGTCCAAGACACATACCACTAAATCAAGGAGGTGAAATAAGACCTTAAACATACACTTTGGAGTGCCACAAGAGTTTACGGCCAAACCTAGGGGGTTTACGGCTGTAAACTCCCAAAGGATGGCTTTTGGGCCATAAACTCCAAGGGAGTGAGCTCGTGGACCCTCCCGTAAATCATTCATGACTTTGTACCACTCCCGGGAACCCCTTCTAGGCCTTAAAACCCCGAAAACGATGCTAGAATGTCCAAATACTATAATGAAAAGCATAAGATGATTAACTTCTTGTGAAATACATATTTCATATGACATTAGGGTCCTAGGAGGTGCTCAAGTGGTTATTGGGTACCAAACGCTCGATCGACACTTTTACCCGATTTACCCGATTCACCCGATTTCCGCGATTTCAGGTGAGTTCATACCCCTTAATGAACCTTTCAAATGTTTTATATGTTTTAGGGGGGGAGATACAAGTTGAATATACATGTTTTTGAAAAGTTCTACAAAACTATTTTTCAGATTTCAGAGTTAATCACACGTGATTCCCAATCTGTAGTTCAAATCACATGTGATTTATCACTATGCTTTATAAATAAGTCAATTGTTTTCAAAACTATCTTGGATTAACAAACAAGTTTTAAATGTTTCTTTGGTACAATACTTTTGTTAAATAAAACTCTTTATGAGAATGTAATCATACTAATATATTTATATAAGTAAGACTTGAAAGACTTAGGACCGATAGCTCGCCTTATTTCCTGTTTCTTGTTTGATTGTGGACTTAGGGTAGTAGTTATCCATCCGACTGTCATTGATTTCTTAATTATATATCTCATATATTAGTACAGATTATGAGTACTTCTTAATTCATTAATTACCTGAATCACTACTTGACTAGAACCACATACACTAAATTAACTATAATGGGTATAGTTAAGGACTCTATCCCTAGTTTCCACTATTACTCTACACTACTATAATTCTCTATATTATGAAGCAATACACTAATAAGAGAATACAATACAAGTTATACGAAAGATTACTACACTATAATACAAGAGGATGCACTAATCATGAGATAACTCACTAATCCACTACGGGATACTCTATACGCTATTCACTATGCCCGAAGTTTGCCGACATGAAGACGACACTATATGTATAGATCTATACGGGGCAGACGCTATTACATCCCGACTGATAACTTCAGTCCGAGCCGCTCAGGCCCAGGGATGCTTTTACTCTACTACACTATGCATGACTGGGAAGGTCATGGGGATCCGCTATTACTCACACTATTGGGAACATACAAGAAAGACACTATAACCGCACTAAAATACTAAAAGAAAGATGAAGTAATATCCAGAAGTAAATAAGTATCTAATACTAAAGGATGCTGCACCACTATCATATACTCTAAGAATAACTCACTATATTACATTACTTAATGGTGAGTCACTAATACACTTCTATGATAAATGACATTCAAAGATAGAAACAACATATTTCTTAAAGATTTTCACTTATTATATAGTCCTGGAAAATATGGGATTTTCTAGGTTTTACCACTATTTATGATTTCAAACTTCAGTTTTCATACTAATGACTCTAATGCTTTTCATACAAGTACTCACACTAAAACTCTTATGAACTCACCAGCTTTATGCTGATATTCTTTTCAAAATAACTTGTATCTTCACGTCAAAGATAGACAGGTACGACAGCAATTTTTGGAGAAGATGGAGGATACAAGACCCATCTCTTATTTTTGTTTACTTTTGGTGTTTGTCAAACATTACAAAACACACTTGTAAATACACTTACTATGTAAATGAAATGGTTGTATGATTCTTGTTTTTACTATTATACAATTGTGATGATACTGTACACTACGTCATCCACCCCGAAACGTATTCCGCCGTTATCGGTTTTGGGGTGTGACACAAAAGGTCCTCCTCCAACTAAGAATGGTGAACAAACTTTAAGGGAAATTAAACAATTAGGTTTGGTAAAAGTGACTGAACTAAATGTTGATGATGTAAACAAAGCATGTGTCGATCCTGGTTAGAAAAAGAAAAACATATTTTGGGATTTACCAAATTGGAAAACAAGCCTCATTAGACATAATTTGATGTTATGCATATTGTGAAAAATTTATTTGAGAACTCTTTTAGACTATAATGGATATCAAAGCGAAGACAAAGGACAATGCAATAACGAGAAGAGATCTGAAACTCTATTGTAGGAAGATAAAAGGAGTCAAAGATGATCAAAGATCATACTATGCTCTAGGAAAGAATCAAAAGAAAACCATATGGGAATGGGTGGAGAAATTGCGTTTCCCCGATGGTTATGTTTCTAATTTGGGGAGGTGTGTTGATGTAACCACGTGTAGACTATTCAGTATGAAAAGCCACGATTGTCATGTTTTTATGTAATGATTGATGCCAATTACATTTAATGAGATGTTTCCAAAATATGTTTGGAAAGCATTAACAGAGTTGAGTCTTTTCTTCTAAAAATTAATAGCAACATCAATCATAAAAAAATACATGAAAAGGATTGAAGTCGAGATCCCAATAATTTTATTTAAACTAGAGACCATCTTTGTCCCTGGTATTTTTAACCCCATGGTACATTTACTAGTACATTTTCCATATTAAGCGAAGATAGTTGGTCCTGTCCAATATCATTGGATGTATCCATTTGAAAGGTTTGTATGTTACATCAAAATGTATGTTGCTATTTTTGTAAGTCGCAACTATAAGTTAATTTACATCTTCTTTACTATAGGTATCTAAATTAGTTAAAAAAATATGTGAATAACAAAGCTCGAGTGGAAGAGTCCATTGTTAATGCATACTTGCTTCGTGAAACATCAATATTTTTCTCTCATTATTTTGAGATTGGTGTCCCCACACGTAATAACAAGTTACCTCGAAATGATGATGGCGGAAGAGATGGGCAACCTAATGATAACAATGAAATTTTTAATATACTTTCATATTCTGGTCGTCATTATGGAAGATTTAGTAATAGAATTTTGTCTGATGACGAACTGCATGCTGCCCATACTTACATACTCCTTAACGAAGATAAGATCAAACATTACATTGGGTAATTAATATATACTTCACTTTTGATTATAATAATCATTTGTTTTGTAATTGCTCTGAGTAAGATTTTCATGCATGATTTTGTTTATTACAACATAGTAACTTTCAAAATATTATTTAAATGGTAATACAAAATAATTGAAGGAGATCTGAATGACCTTATTGGGGATATGGGTGAACAGGAGCTTACAGCTGAAGTTGAGAAGAACTTTGTAGTATGGTTTCAAAACTACATGGGTGTTAATTTTATATATTTTTTTAATTTTATTATTTTTCGTTATAGTTATACTTAACTCTAATTAAGTGCTTTACCATTTATCATATATGCACGTAAGAACCGAATAAAGAACAAATATGTATTTGACCTTTCCAAAATGCCATTTAGGAAAGTGAAATTATATAATGTATACTTTGTCATTGATTACAAGTTTCACGTAAAAGCTCATGGTTTGAACAAATCAACAATGAATAACGGATTGTGTATTAGTAGCCAAAGAGGTGATTATTACGGTCGGGTAGTGGAAAGTTTAGAAGTCGAGTACCCTGGTTACCCAATTAAAACAACAAGTTCGGGCTGATTGTTTTAGCCATGCGATCCACTCAGGTATTTTACATTCCCTACCCAAGTTTAAAAACAACCAACTCGGACTGGTGTGATGTATTTAAAGTTAAACCTCATGGTTGGTCTGATGTACATGAAAATCATCCTTAGAAAGGCGTTGCTTTCCAAGAAGAGGAAGTTGAATCAAATGAAATCATTATACCAAATACATTTGATAAAAACAATTATGATGATCATGACATGTCAAGCAATGGTTTATATAATGAAAATAACATTGATGAAGAAGGTGAATTTCATGAGGATGACAATGATGGTATTCCTGACAGCAAGGTTAATTATGAGTATAGTACATCGAGCAATGATGAACAAGAGGAGGAATAAGATATTGGCTAGATGTTTGTTTTCTTTATAAAAAGGATGGTTACATTGTATATATATATTTTTTTCGTTTTTGCATGCAAATTGGTAAATTTAATTTTATGTATTAATGCTCTTCATGAGAATGAAATAAAAATGAAGTCTTATCATTCCATGGTACATTGAAAGCTTTTACCAAAAGGGGAAATGTGTTTTTGAGATACTTGTATGTACAATATTTTCATTAAATATCCAATTAAGTAATCGATTTTGTTATAATCTAGTTTCTTTACATTGAAATGGTATAAAATTATTCAAGATAACATACATATAATAACAAATGTTTTTCTTTCATGTAGTATTAAAGACATATAAATGCAATTAAACAAACAAAATATATTATCAATTCAAAAACATGTCATTCAAACCATTGCTTACCAATTTCATTGATTATAATAACAATAAGAAAATTAAGCATACAACATACCTACAAAGAAAAAAACCAAACAAACCATCATGAACTTGATAATTTCAGGTTGACCACCTTCAAATCAATGTCCATTAGCATGTTCATTAGTATCTTGAATAACAAGTTGAGTTGGTGTTTCATTGACATGAAAATTGATAGGAGCATCGAGGGGGGGGGGGGGGGGATCTAAAATGACATCTTCACCATTAACTTGAGCTTGCAGTTCATACATCTTCTATCTATACCAGTTGTTTGAGAGTTGTGGCTCAATCCAACAAAAGAAGCCACAATTTATGTATTCATCATTGTAGTTTGTGCAACCACGAAACCTATGTCCATGATTCTTTAGCGTCCATGCCGTTTATATTTCAACCAGATGTCCGCATCCACACAAGCTCACGTTACTGCTTGAAGACAACGACATCGATTTGCGCTAATATATCTTCTTCTACTTGTGGGTTCGCAAATATGGGAGTTGGAGTGCACGCTTTATTTATGCAAATAAATTCCATAATATGACACTATAATGTAAAATACTTTAAAAAAATTATTCATAGCAAAATTGGTAACAAATGTTGAAAAATATAATTGCTCAATACTAAATATTTCACAAGTTTTATTGTCATTTTAAATTTCCATAGCTAAATATCTATGAATTTGAAATACTCCTTATCAAAGTTGCTATTAAATTTAATTTCATAACAAATGTCGTCACACATTAGGTAGGTTTTTTTCCATAGCAAAACAAGCAAAGGAAATAGAGTTTTACTCCCTAGTAAATACCTACGAATGATACTTGCATATAAAAACAACTATGGAATTGTTTTCTGTTGAAAAATTATGTTGCACATTAACCACGATAATTAATTCGATAGCGGCAGTACAACGAAAAGTGTTTCCGTAAAAATTTTCGTTGGAAAATTTGCTACAAACGTTTTTTCCATAAAAATATCGGTAGCATAATACGAACGGATTTGGAGTCGGTATCATTTTTCCTAGCAAGTCCCATGCTCGCTACCGGAAATAAATTCCGTAGACAATGCGATAGCAAATTTGCTATATAACAACATTCCATAGCAGGATCCTTTGCAAAATAACAATGAAAATACGTTCCATAGAGTCCTTCCCTAGAAAAATCACATTTTTCTTGTAGTGCTACTATGAAATGAAAATTGAGGAGCTTTGTGTAAAGTCAAATAATGTATCTATGATGGAGAAGAATTCAAATAAGGAAGAAGGAACATACCAAATTTGGTCATGTGGTTCTAATGATAAAGAAATGCATCATCCAACTGATAGGGTTATGTTCGCATAGCACGTTGGTGATCATTTAGAAAAGAAGAGTTATTGGAATGAATTTGTGGAGGAGATTTTATACTTCATTGATTTTTTGACTTTAATTAAGGAAATGTGTTAAGAGCTCCTTTTACCATTTTAATATCTAAGAAGAGTTGAGGTAATTTGTGCTTATGAATTGCTATAACCAAGTTGAACCAATTCACAAGTGTTATTCCATCTAGTCTAATGATAAGTTAACCATGTAATCCATGTGGAGTATCCCAAAATCAACCAACTTCACTTCATTGTATTTAAGCAAATCTTTTACTTGGTACTTGTCATATTCACATTCTAGCTAGTTTTAATTTTGTCAAACAATCAAAAAGAATTAACCCCCCCCCCCCCCCCCCCCCCATTTTACTTTTATTTTTTTTTGCAAGTATTTTACAAAGAGGTTTACATAGAGATTTAAATTGAACAAATCTCCACTATACACTATTTTAGTGTGTAATACTTAGGGTATTTATTTTGTTGGCCTTGACAACCACCAAATTTTGGCGCCGTTGCCGGGGATTGATTTATTTTTAATTAATTTGTTTCTCTATGCCCAGATCTCAGCGTACAGGTGACTTGATTTACAACCCAAAAATTGAAAGAGAAGCAAGGCGTTTGGCGAAGGAAAATCGAGTTGAATGTGGTCAAACTTCTAACCCTCACGGGGACCCGGAATTTGAAACCGCTTCATCAAGTGACACGGAACCCGATTCTAGTCCCGACCCTCGCCAAGAAATTCCCGAAACACCACCTCAATAACAAAATCCACCCATTATTGAACCAATTGAAATGGAGGACGGAGGAGAAGTTCCCGAAAGAACTTTGAGGCATATGATGAAAACCGATGTTACACAAACTCCAATCGGTATCAGCTACCCTGTTTTGGAAGGAGGTTCAGAATTGAAGTCAAGTTTAGTCCATCACCTTCCAACTTTTCATGGATTGGAGAATGAAGACCCACATAAGCATTTGAATATGTTCCACATTATTTGCACTAGCATGAAGCCACAAGGGTCAACCGATGACCAAATCAAGCTAAGGGCATTCCCCTTTTCATTAGCCTATAGAGTAAGTGATTGGTTATTCTATCTTCCCCCGAGGTCAATCAACTCATGGACCGACATAGCAAGAGCTTTTCTTGATAAGTTCTATCTCGGTTCAAGAGTCTCAAGTCTTAGAAATGAGATTTGTGGAATCTACCAAGGTCAAAATGAGACTTTTCATGATTATTGGGAGAGGTTCAACAACTTGTGCTATAGTTGCTCACAACACCATATTCCGGAACAACTCCTCATTCAACACTTCTATGAGGGATTGCTTCCAATGGAGAGAAGACTAGTTGATGCCTCAAGTGGTGGTGATGTATTTAGTATAACTCCGCAACAAATAAGACAACTCTTCAACACCATAGTTGCGAATTCTCAATATTTTGGCCCGTGCCAAGATATGAAAAGAGACACATAACACAAAGTCAATGAAGTGGGATCATGAAACCTCGAGTCTCAAATCAAAGATCTAACCTTTGTTTTCCAAAAGCTATCCATGGGAAAAGCTCCACAAGCGATGGTTTGTGGAATATGTGCATCAATGGGACACCCTACGGATATGTGTCCCATTGTTCAAGAAGATGCAGAGCATGTAAATGCCATGGGAGAGTTCCAAAACTATCACAACAAACCATCCAGTTACCAAAATGCTTACAATTCAAGTTAGAATCCAAATCCCAACCTGAGCTACAACCCAAGACCATTTCCTGAAAATGCATTGGTTAAACCTTCATACCCACCACCACAACCTCACTAACAAAACCTGCAAATACATTATCAACCCAAACCACACCATCCACATCACTAGCAACCTCCTCAATCCCAACCAAGTAGCTCTGGAATGTCTCTTAAAGACATTGTCAAATCCTTGGCTACTAGTACCAAACAATTTAAAAAAGAGACAAGAACTAGTATCTCCAACCTTGAAGCACAAATGGGAGATATAGTCACATCCATAAGCAAGTTGGAGTCCCATGGGAAATTGCCTTCTTAAACTGAAAAGAACCCAAATGTCAATGTGGTGACCTTGAGAAGTGGCAAACAAGCAGGGGAAAGTTGTTCAAAGAAGAAACCAAGGGATAAAGAGGAAGAAATAAAATTCATTACCATTGAAGAATCTATAGTCATGAATGACGCACAAGTCAGAGCCCTAATGAAGACAACCCCTCTAGTGGTTCCAATAGCCACTCAACCACCATTCTCCTCCCGACTTGCAACTTCGAAGAAGAAAATGGAGGAGAAAGAGATATTGAACACCTTCTGAAAGGTGGAAGTAAACATTACTTTACTTTATGCTATCAAACAAATTCCTAGATATGAAAAATTCTTGAAGGAACTTTGCACCAATAAGAGAAAGTTGAAAGGAAATGAGAAAATCTCAATGAACGAAAATGCATCCGCTGTTTTACAAAGGAAGCTTCCACCCAAGTGCAAAGATCCCAGAATGTTCATAGTGTTGGATAAGGTGTCTAAGTCCATAACTATTTCTGGTATGTACTTGACCCAACCCGACATGGTCCATTTGGGTTGCATGGCACCATGCAATTGGATAGACTAAATGAGAGAAATAAAACTTGGAGATTATTAATATGTTATAAGTTCTAATATATTAATAATATTATTTGATTAGTTTGATCAAGAATTAATTTAGAATTAATTACGTGATCAAAAGATAACTAATTAAATATGTAAATCATCCATATCTTGTATAGTGGGCTAAGAGCCTCCATGGATTATCAAGTTGGGTTCTACCCATAGGATGCTCCATGGATGCTCCATGGGAGTTACAAACCCATGGGTCATGGAAATGAAGAGTCATGACACATTAGGGTTTACATGGTGTAACCCTAGATGTGTCAACACTATATAAGAATCCTATTCTCCACCAAAATCGGCTACACAGATGAAACAAGAGGGCTAGGCCGATTTCAAGAAGTGTGTATTCTCTCAAAAGTCTTTCCAAGAGCATTTTGTGTTGTGTGAAGCATTTGAGGCATCACACTTGGGGTGCTAGGTTCACAAGGTTTCAAGGAACATAAGCAACAACAAGGTAAGTTATTCTATCTATCATTCAAGTTAAAAATTGTTCCCGATGTATGCTAGATAGTAATATAGCCTTAGAATTCAACTTTGCATGATAATTAGACAAACATAGATCCAAGGTTATTAGGGTTGCATGTACACTTAGGAAGTGTTATAATGCTCAAAACCCATCAGTGGTATCAGAGCCTAGGCTTTTTTGTTTGTTATTTGTGCTAAAAAGCTGAAAAAAGTCGTAAAACTTGCTGTCTGACTGCTGGACTCATCGAGTCCATGGGGGGACTCGTCGAGTTCACTTGTATCTTCAACCTACTCGTCGAGTAGGTTCATGCACTCGGCGAGAAGGGTCGACAGAGTGCAGATTTTCGACTTTAGTTGCTGGAAATGGATTAGAAACATTACCCTAAACTGTTTTGGTACTTGAAAACTTGTTTTAGATGGTGTAATGTCTTTGGTAATTCATTTACAACAACTAGTTATCAAAATTACAAAGTTTTCAGTGTAATTTTGATTTATGAAAGTGTTCATATTCATGCTCTTGTTCTTATGATATTTAGATGATCATAGGAATTATTTGTAACCTATGTGGTAGTTTAATTCTAGATCATAATGTGTTTTAATGGAGTCCATAACTTGTCCTCAAGTTACGGAAAACCAAAAGTCACTTGAATTAAAACCATTAAAAGAACATAAGAGTTAGAAAAATGAAGAGTCTTCATTTTATTACTCTATTAAACTCATAAGTTACAAGAAATGAAAAGTTTTGGAAGTTTACAAAACTTTCCCTCAAGTTTTGGAACAAGTAAAGTCATGTTAAAACTTTAGTTCCAACCCTTAGAATTTAAAAGTTAAAATTCAACCCTTATACATATATTATTATAATTTAATAATTATATATATATATATATATATATATATATATATATATATATATATATATATATATATATATATATATATATATATATGTATGTATGTATGTATAAGAACAAAGTCGTCTTACCGCTAGTACGCCTCATTCACGAAGCCGGTCTATAAGGTGGGTATAAGGTTGTTGCCTATAAAATGGCAACTTAATGGGTGTCCACTCTCACCCACCGCTCGCTTGAGTGGTGGAGGGTCGTTAGCCGAACGGGTAAGACAAGGACTTATAAATTCTCAGTAAAAGCATGATGAATATTATAAACTAACTAAATGTTGTATTAAAATTCCCAATCTTAGTTACTTTAGGAAAAATGTGAATAAGGTGCTAATCCATGAAATTACACTTTACACTTTGTTTAAGTTGTTGGTGGAGCGTGTGTGGTTAACCGGCACACTAACTTGGACTTAACAAGCTAGGTAAAAGGTGACTTAAGGTTTATTATAGTATCGGTGGAGCGTGTGTGGTTTCCCGGCACATCGATTGAGTGATAAACTTTGAGGGTACCAAGTGATTTGCATGGTTACTTCACACCTCGTTTTGTGATCCTCGGTATCCCAGTCACAAAGCTTGGAGGCCACACTCGAGATTGAAACATGCCTCTGAAAAGTTCATTTAATCTCAAAGAATCTAGGAATTTCTAATATGTTATTGGTGAATCGTCATTCACCTACCTTTCAAATATGTTATTGCTTGGATTACGGCATACCTCTTCTAATTTATAATATATTGTGATTGGATCCTAGACTTATATTACATTTGGGTGTTTTATTAAGGATTCTCTTAGTATCTAATCTAATCTTGTCCTCTTCCTTCAGATGTCTTCAAACAATGCTGCTTCTGGCTCTAATCCTAATGGCTCCTTTACCCTTATGAACTTGTGTGGGAAATTAACTTTTGATGGATCCAACTTCAATGAGTGGAGCAGAAACATCAGGATGATTACCCGCTACGAGGACAAAGAATATGTCCTTAACAAGGAGCTTAAGGATATTGATGAGACCACTGCAACTCCTAAGGAGATCGCTGACTTTCAGGAACATGAAAGGGATGCTACGAAAGTGGCATGCATCATGATGGCCACGATGACAGCAGAACTCCAAAAGTCCTATGAGGATTTCTACCCTTATGAAATGCACCAAGATTTGATGGAAAGATACCATCAAAGTGCACGACAAGAGAGGTATGAAATCATCTGCTCCATGATAACAACCATGATGAAGGATGGGGATTCCATCACGAGCCACATGCAGAAAATGCAAAGGTATGTAGATCGATTGCTGAAGCTTAATGTGAACTTCCCTGAGGAGCTTGCAATAGATATAATTTTGCGCTCCTTACCATTGTGCTATGATCAATTCCGCATGACATATCACATGAATAAGGAAGAGGTCATACTCAGCAAACTTCAGGGACTTCTCAAGACCACTGAATCAACTCTTAAGGGGAAGTCAGTTGTTAACAGTCCTACTCCAAACTCCACTCCGGTTTTGGCAATCGGGAAAAGTCGAGGGAAGAAGAGAAAGAGTTCTTCGAAGGGTACCAAGGTTAGGACCCTTGATGGCTCTTCTTCAAGTGGAACCAAGAAAGGTTTCGTCACTCCTTCTTCTGACCCAAAAGAGGCTGAATGCTTCTATTGCCATGAAAAATCACATTGGAAGCGGAACTGCCCAAAATACCAGCAAGATGTGAAGGATGGGAAAGTTAAACCCAACCATGCAGGTATTTACACTATCATTTCTAATAACTCACCCCATTCTAAATCTTGGGTCCTTGATACCAGTTGTGGTATTCACATTTGTTGTGACTTGCAGGGACTAAGAAGAAGTGAGAATGTGGAGCAAGGAAGAATAAACTTAATCATGGGGAATAGGAAAGATACACCTCTCACCAAGATTGGAGTTTATACTTTGTCGCTAAGTAGTGGGTTAAATTTAGATTTGAATAAATGTTGTTATTCGCCAGAAATGGCAAGAAATATTATTTCCTTTCATGCATTGTATAAACAAGGTTTCACCTTTTCATTTGATAATGAAGTTGGTTCGATTAATGCTTTCTTTATTAATGTTCTTTATTTTAAAGCATTACCTTGTGATGGTGTGTATGAAGCTGTATCTGTTGTAGATAACTTAGGAAATAATGTTTTATGTATTGATTCTCTTAATAATAATAACTTGGATAAAGCATCATTATGGCATTGTCATCTTGGACATATAAGCAACAAACGCATAGGCCAACTCCAAAAGGATGGAGTCTTGGAGTCGTTTGACCTAAAGTCAGATGATAGTTGCGAATCATGCTTACTTGGAAAAATGACAAAGTCACCCTTCACAGGCTCGTGTGAAAGGGGTGAAGGTTTGTTAGACCTTATACACACGGATGTGTGTGGGCCATTCAAACATGCCACAAGGGATGCTAATCGTTATTATTTGACTTTTACTGATGATTATAGTAGATATGGATATGTCTACTTAATCAAGCATAAGTTAGAGACTTTCGAGAAGTTTAAGGAATTTAAACAGGAAGTCGAGAATCAATTGGGCAGGAACATTAAGATGCTTCGATCCGATCGGGGTGGTGAGTATCTTAGTTCAGAGTTCCTCGACTATCTAAGGGAATGTGGGATTGTCTCACAACTGACATCTCCCAGGACACCGCAGTTGAATGGTGTGGCTGAGAGGCGTAATCGAACCTTGTTGGACATGGTTCGTTCCATGATGAGTCGAGCTTCGCTACCAATCTCATTCTGGGGGTATGCTTTAGAGACTGCCGCCCATATCCTTAATCTAGTCCCTACAAAGAAAGTTGCCAAAACTCCTCACGAGATGTGGACTGGTAAAGTACCCAAACTAGACTACATCAAGATTTGGGGTTGCGAGGCTTTCGTGAGACGCGAGACTCATGATAAGCTCGAACCTCAAAGCGAGAGGTGTATTTTCATCGACTACCCAAAACAATCCTTTGGTTACCTCTTCTACAGACCTAGTGATAATGTGGTCTTTGTAGTAAGAAGAGGAGTCTTTCGAGAAAGAGAGTTTATAAGCCAAGGAGACAGTGGGAGGCAAATTGATCTTGAAGAAATTCAAGAATCAAGTGGTGAAGGAACTTGAAATTCTAGCCCTCAACTTGAGGAGGAAACTCCTGTTGAGCCAATTGACGAATTTGTACCTCTGAGGCGTTCCACGAGAGTTAGGAGTGCACCTGAGCATTACTATGATTTCCATATTACTGCAGAAGGTGAGACACTTATTAGTGATGGGACACTAGTAAGTCAATATGACCTTAACAGCTACGAGGAAGCCATGGCAGGCCCTGAGTCTGCTAAATGGAAAGACGCTATGGATAGTGAGATACAATCCATGTATGATAATCAAGTTTGGAACTTGGTTGAGAATGTACTAGGTCGTAAGACAGTAGGGTGCAAATAGATCTTTAAGAAGAAGACCGACATGGATGGTAATGAACACACTTATAAGGCTCGACTGGTTGCAAAGGGATTCTCTCAAATTCCTGGAGTGGATTATGATGAGACCTTTTCTCCAGTAGCCAAGATTAAGTCTATTAGGGTTATGTTAGCCATAGCTGCATTTCGTGACTACGAAATTTGGCAAATGGATGTCAAAACCGCTTTCCTTAATGGAAAGTTGGTTGAAGATGTTTACATGAGTCAGCCAGAAGGTTTTGTCAGCAACGAGTACCCTAATAGAGTGTGTAAGCTTGAGAAATATATTTATGGATTAAAGCAAGCACCTCGCAGATGGAATCTTTGCTTTGATGAAAAGGTCAAGGAATTTGGCTTTTCTAGGAGTGAAGATGAATCTTGTGTGTATGTCAAGGCTAGTAGGAGTATAGTTAGCTTTTTGGTATTGTATGTGGATGACATACTACTCATAGGAAACGACATCCCAACCCTGCAGGAAGTAAAGTCCTGTCTTGGGAAGTGTTTCGCTATGAAGGACCTTGGTGAAGCTGCCTATATTATAGGAATAAGGATCTTGAGAGATCGGAGTAAAATACTAATTGGACTTGGTCAAAGTACTTACTTGGATAAGGTGCTAAAGAGATTTAGCATGCAGGACTCCAAGAAAGGAGAGTTACCCATCCAGAGTAACGCCAGATTGAGGAAGACACAAAGCCCTAGCACTGAGGCTGAGATAGCAGAAATGAGTCGAATACCTTATGCTTCGGCTGTAGGATCGATCATGTATGCTATGAAGTGTACTCGACCTGATGTAGCCTTTGCCCTGAGCATGGTTAGCAGGTATCAGGGGAACCCTGGCAAGGCACACTGGACTGCGGTAAAGAATATCCTCAAGTACCTACGAAGGACTAAGGACTGGGTCCTTACCCTCGGTGGGAGTGATGACTTGAGAGTTGTAGGGTATAGTGATGCTAGCTTCCAGACTGATAGGGATAATTTCCGCTCTCAGTCGGGCTGGGTCTTTACCCTAAACGGAGGAGCAATTTCTTGGAAGAGTTCCAAGCAAGAGACAGTGGCTGATTCAACTTGTGAATCAGAGTATATTGTAGCGAGCGAGGCGGCAAAGGAGGCAATATGGCTAAAGAACTTCATCGGAAACCTTGGAGTTGTACCAGCTATTAAAGAGCCGATGGAAATTTTCTGTGATAGTGAAAGCGCTGTTGCCTTAGCCAAGGAACAATGGGATCACGGGAGATCCAGACACATCGATAGAAAATACCATTTTATTAGACATCGAATAGAAGAAGGACTCCTCATGGGAAAGAGGGTATCATCGGATGAGAACCCAGCAAATCCCCTCACAAAGGGACTGACTCGGGTTAAGCATCTCCAGCATGCTTGGAGCATAGGGCTGAAGGATGATATTAGATTTAGTAGTTAGATAACCTCGAAATTTTTAAAGTGTAATTGACATTAGATGATGAATAAAAGGTGTTTTATTTATGAGTAAAGTGTTGCTATCTCTTGTCAATCGTTTACTATATTTCTTTTGCATATTTTGACTTCCAGAATAATTTTGTTTGGTATAACATATTATTCAAACCTCCACAGTCGGTCATATGTCGGAAGTAGGTATGAATCAAGACTGCATGATTGGTTGCAGAGGTCTAAGGTGTTGGACAAGGCTACAACAATCATGAGTGCTCATAAGTTCTGAGCATTGGACTCAACCTACGCTCACTGGAATCACTTCATGGAATTCTATCTCGAGTGATCGTGAGATGGTAATATCATATGAGTCTTCAAACCTAGAGATATGATTTGTTACTTACAAGTTGGTTATGCATTGATTGTACGAAAACGCATTGGTAACTCGATGTTATAAAACGTGCTTTTGTGTATAATTCAATGAGTGGTAGAACAAACATATGAGTCGAAGTTTATTTGTTCCTTCTTGGATTAGAAGCTGATATCTGGGCCCCTCGATGATTTTGTTTTGACCTATGTACCGGGCCCAGTCAGAACTAAGTTGATGTGTTCAATTAAGTTCTTTGTCAAACAAATCGGAAATCGGGAAACAAACAGCTGGACAATAAGTAAGACATTGTTCCATGTATTTGTCCGGCTGGTATCTAGAACAGAGGATTATATGATCACTTATCTTAAATGGCGTACCATCATCTTCCCAGTTCCGAGAAACTTTGAAAAGAGCTACGATGGAAATGAAGAGTCATGACAGATTAGGGTTTACATGGTGTAACCCTAGATGTGTCAACACTATATAAGAATCCTATTCTCCACCAAAATCGGCTACACAGATGAAACAAGAGGGCTAGTCTGATTTCAAGAAGTGTGTATTCTCTCAAAAGTCTTTCCAAGAGCATTTGGTGTTGTGTGAAGCATTTGAGGCATCACACTTGGGGTGCTAGGCTCACAAGGTTTCAAGGAACATAAGCAACAACAAGGTAAGTTATTATATCGATCATTCAAGTTAAAAATTGTTCCCCATGTATGCTAGATAGGAATATAGCCTTGGAATTCAACTTTGCATGATAATTAGACAAACATAGATCCAAGGTTATTAGGGTTGCATGTACACCAACGAAGTGTTAGAATGCTCAAAACCCTTCACATAGTTCCTTGCAAGATTGGAGATGTCACTTTTAGTAGTGCTATGCTTGATCTTGGTGCCTCTATCAAGGTCATGCCCTATTCGGTGTATGAATCATTGAATGTCGGAACCTTAAGTGAAACCGATGACATAATCTGTCTTGCAGATAAATCAAGTGTCTTTCCTAGAGGTGTTTTGGAATATGTCCTAGTGCAAGTGAACTAATTGGTCTTCCCGACGGATTTCTATGTGATTAATCTAGATGAACAAGTATCCTCAAAATCAGGTATAATCTTACTTGGGAGACCATTCTTGAAGACGGATAGAACAAAGATTGATGTGTATGCGGGAAGCTTAACAATGGAATTTGATGGTGAAACAATAAGATTTAACATTTATGATGCTATGAGATATCCTAGTGATGTTTCATCCTTGTGCTTTGTTGATGTTGTTGAACCATTAACCCAAGAGTTGTACGAGTTGTCTAATGGTGAGATGTTGTAGATGGTTTTAAGCAAAGGGTTTGATTGTGGAAAATTAGCCAATAAGTTGAAGCTCTAATCATTAGACCCCAAAGTTGATAGATTGGTCAACAATTTGGAGATCAAGAAGACCACCCAATTTAGTGTGAAGAAAATTGAGTTACCTCAAATTAACACAAGATTGCCACCCTCCCTTGTCCAACCGCCAAAATTAGAATTGAAGGTCCTTCCTCAACATTTGAAGTATGCGTACTTGGGAAACAACGAGACTCTTCCGGTCATCATTTCGACTCATCTAACCAAGTGTGAAGAAGAACAACTCCTCAAGGTGTTGAGGGAACATAAAGAATCAATGGGTTGGACAATTGCACATTTCAAAGGTTTGAGCCCCTCCACTTGTATGCACAAGATGTTAATGGAGGATGAATGCAAGCCAAGTAGAGACGCGCAAAGAAGGTTGAATCCGCCAATGATGGAAGTGGTCAAGAAAGAGATTTTGAAGCTCTTAGATGCGGGAATGATCTATCCAAACTCGGATAGCAAATGGGTGAGCCCGATTCAAGTCGTGCTGAAGAAGACGGGGATCACGGTCGTCGAGAACAACAAAGGTATGATGGTCCCCACCCGTGTGCAAAACGGGTGTAGAGTATGTATTGACTACCGCAAACTCAATGCCAACACATTAAAAGATCACTTCCAATTGCCTTTCATTGACCAAATGTTAGAGAGGTTGGCTGGGAAATCCCATTATTGTTGTCTAGACGGGTATTCCGGTTTTCATCAGATCCCGGTGGCACCGGAAGACCAAGCAAAGACAACATTTACATGTCTATTTGGCACTTTTTCATACCGGAGAATGCCTTTCGGATTATGCAACGCCCCAACCACTTTCCAACATTTTATGGTTAGTATCTTTTCGGAATATGTCGAAATATAATTGAAGTTTTTATGGATGATTTTCCCCTTTCAAGAGTATTTGACAAATCTCACCAAAATTTTAAAAAGATGTATTGAAACAAATTTGGTTTTAAACTTTGAAAAATGGCATTTTATGGTGAGTCAAGGTCTCATTTTGGGTCACATTGTATCAAATAAAGGAATGGAGGTAGATAAGGCCAGGATAGATGTTATTTAAAGCCTACCTTACCGACTAGCGTTCGGGAAGTTCGTTCTTTTTGGACCATGCAGGTTTCTACCGGAGATTCATCAAATATTTTTCAAAGATAACAAGACCAATGTGCCAAGTCTTGCAAAAGTATGTTGATTTTGAGTTCAATGAGGCGTACAAATAAGCTTTCGATAAGATCAAAGACTTGCTTACATCCGCTCCCATCATGCAAGCTCCAAATTGGGATCTTCCCTTTGAGATCATGTGTGATGCAAGCAACTATGCAATAGGCTCCGTTTTGGTTCAAAAGAACAGACGAGCCTCCCATGTGATCTACTATTTCCGATCACCTGAGTCGTATCACTTCAAATGAAACTCCTCTCCTTTTGAGGACGAGATTCCGGATGAGTATCTCTTTTCCCTTACTCAATCTATTCCTTGGTATGCCGATATCGTTAACTTTTTAGTCACAAAAAGGTATCCCGACACATCCACACATTCTAAAAAGATAGGTATTCTAATCAAATGATCAGGCGATGTGTACCCCAACAAGAGCACAAATCCATTTTGCAAATTTGTCATGAATTTGCTTGTGGGGGACACTTCGGACCTAGCCATACCCTGAGAAAGGTCCTTGAGTGTAGACTATTTTGGCCAGCCATGTCACACGATTGCTACTAGTTTTGTAAAAGTTGTGAACGGTGCCAAAGGACGGGGAACATTTCACAAAAAAATCAAATGCCAAAAAATCCAATCCTTGTTTGTGAAAATTTTGACGTATAGGAGATTGATTTCATGGGCCCATTCCCCGTTCCATTTGGCAACGTTTACATCTTACTCGAGGTTGACTATGTTTCTAAGTGGGTTGAAGCCTAAGCCACAACATCGGATGATGCCAAAATAGTTATCGACTTTTTAAAATCTAATGTCTTTGTGAGGTTTGGTGTGCCTAGGGTTTTGATTAGTGATAGGGGGACACACTTTTGCAAAAAGATGATGAAGGCTTTATTGAAGAAGTACAACGTGACCCACCGTGTTTCAACAGCCTACCACCCTCAAACGAATGGTCAATCGGAAGTTTCAAATCGTGAAGTGAAGAGTATACTTGAGAAAACAGTGAATCCCTCAAGAAAAGACTGGAGTTCAAGGCTTGATGATGCCTTGTGGGCCTATCAGACCACGTACAAGACCCAATAGGAATGTCCCCATTGAGGTTGGTTTTTGGAAAGCCATGTCATCTTCCCATGGAATTGGAACACCGTGCATTTTGGGCAGTGAAACAATGCAACTACAACATCGATGATGCGGGAAGGCATAGGAAGCTTCAACTTCAACTGTTGGAGGAGTTGAGAAATGACTCCTATGAAAACTCAAGAATTTACAAGGAGAGGACAAAGATTTTCCATGACGAGTCCATTAACCGCAAGCATTTCGAACCAAGACATAGGGTTTTGCTTTACCATTCACGATTGAAGTTATTCATGGAAAGTTGAGGTCAAGATGGATAGGTCCGTTTGTTGTGTTAAAAGTCTTTGAGCATGGAGCGGTTGATATTCAAAGTGAAGAAACGGGACAAATCTTTAAAGTTAGTGGGCATCGTTTGAAACCTTTCTATGAAGGTTTTAATGCAAATGTCCTAAATGTCATCCAATTGGATTCCCCAGTGTATTGAAATCAAAAGGGAAGCACGTCTCGCCAAAGACGTTAAACAGGGGTATTTTTGGAAAACTAAAAGTTTTCATCTTTTCTAGTTCCGAATAAATGTCATAGATGGACCATTTTTGCATTTAACATCTCTTCTTCTTCCTTCTTGTGGTACAAGAATGTTGGATTTGAAGACCCAGTGTGCGTATTGGTCAAAGAGCAAAAAAATGGAGAAAAATGCAACTGAATTCACGTGGGCCGCGTGTACTCCAGAACCTATCTGTGTTAATAAACAAATGGTCCCCGTGTGGTATCCTCACGTGTCTGCATCCATCATCAGCAAACAGAAGAGTTTCAGGTTAATACACGCAGACCATGTGTACTCCAAGGTATGTTTGCATGTTTATTAAAATAGACCGTGTGTGGTCTCCAACTTGGCCGCTTCCATCATCGGCTAACAGAAGTTCTTTAGGGTAATACACGCGGACTGTGTGTACTCATGTTCGTGTCCGCGTGAGTTGTTGACTAACGCTTACTCGTTTTTTACTAGGTTTGACCAAGTTTTTTTAACTAATAAGATACCATCCAACCCTTTCTTCCCTTCTTCTTCTCCATTCTTCTCCTATAACCTCCATTAGAACACCTCCTTCTCCTCCACTAAAACTCAGTTTTCCGTCAAATTACCGGTCGGAATTCCGCGAGGCCACCACCATTTTTCACTAATTTCCCAGCTATACAAACCCCACTAAAAAACTTTTCCGATCTGTTGCTGTAACTCCGGGAGCCACCACCACTCAACCGCCACTTTCCGGCTGTTTTCCGGCCAACTCCGACCACCTCTCGCGATTCTGACACCACCATTGTGCTCCGCTTGGACAAGGCGACAAACCCCACCAAAAATATCTCTCAAAGCTCGTCGAAAAATTTCACTGCAATTTCATGCCATTGCCGGATTCCTTGGATTTTCGCAATAAAGTTCTTCTCACGGGATATTGAACAAAGCTTAAAGCTTACGGTGGAGAGTTGCAAGATTTTCAAATCCCAAATTTTCACGCGTAAATTTTGAACTTTAAAGAAAAACGGGTACTTTCTTTCCTTTATTTTAATTGATCAATATGCATGTCTCTAAACAACAATTCATATGCTATTGCATCAAATGATTTTATGAATTATTTCTTGCTTTGATTGTTGAACTGCTTTAGAAGTCCATAGGGAGTTGGTTGGTGATTTGGATTGAAATATCGTTTGTTGAGATTGTGGTTCATGTAGTGGTTATTTTTCGTGCAGGTAGTCCATGTCCACATCTAGGAAGCACCCGACTACCGCCCGAGGCAAGGCCCCGGCTAGAAATCAAAATGATGCTCCCGACATTCCAAGATATCGGGATGCCAAGGCAGCCGAAAACTACACGAAAATCCTACCTAGAAAGGTTGCATCCACCAAGTTCGTTTGCAGATCCACACTCACTTCGTTAGAGGTTCTTGAGGGGGTCACCCAATTGTTTCGTAAATTTGGGTGGGAAAACCTTCTCAACCTCATGGCGCACACTAACGAGCTCGCCACTAGAGAGTTTCTTGCCGATTGCGGGTACGATAGTGAAAAAAGAAAAGGCGCATTCCAACTTCTAGGGGACTGAAGGTACATTGATTTTGCAACAATAAACGATATCTTGGGCTTGCCTTCTTCAAACACCTCCACGGTTTTCGACGTCTTACCTACTGAGTTCAATGATGAGACGTTTTCAACGAAAATAATCAGGGGTATCTTTTCGTGTGCCGGTCAGGATAAAGCAACCTTCATCATTCACCCGTGCCTCTGTATTGACCATCGCATCTTGTTGTGTATGGTTTTTGCCCGCAAAGAAGCCAGCCAGGTCACCAAAAATGAGGTCTTCTTTCTTTGGTGTATGACGGGGCGTGACTGCCCGCTAATCCCAGACTTTGCTTTCTTATTTTTCCATAAATGTGCACACATGAGAAGCAAAGCGTCCAGTGATATTTGCATTGGGGGATTGGTCACCCTTTTGGCTCGCGGACTTGACATTGAGCTCCCAGACGAATACCAACCTGTTGACAATAAAAATATTTTGGATGAGCGTGCCCTGACAAACATGCACCACATCTGCCGCTGGAGCAGGAACAATTTCACTTTGTATTATCCTCAAGGAGTAGCATATCTTGTTCTCCCCGGCTGTAACATCCCGAAATCGCAAGAGTAGAGTTGAAGGGCTAAAAGTGTAAGTTTCGGAGGGCGACTCGGCGAGTCCATGGATAGACTCGGCGAGTCAGGTCGCGACTTTGGTCGCGTATCAAGTGGCCTACTCGGCGAGTCCAAAGATGGACTCAGCGAGTAGGTGCTGTGTGGAGAAAACCCTAATTTTCGGGGTTGAGCCCTATATAAAGATCATTATGCCCCTCCACAGCCTCCTCTATCCCCCCCCCCTTGAGTCCTAGAAACCCTAATTTCGTTGAGAGCCCCATTGTTGAGCAAATTAGAGCTTGGAGAGGTGTTGGTTGAAGAAATCTTGAAGGAGAAGTGGCTTGGATCAAAGGGATTTGCTTGGATTCGAGTTTCATTGCTGTTAAGGCATCCTTTGGAGGTAATACTTTTGTTCTTGGGCTGTGTTTTCCTAGTTTCTCATTTTGGGGTTGTGTGGGGAGCTTAGTTGTGTGGCATCGTGATGATTGGAGGATGGATCTGAGGTTGCTACCTCAGATCTGGTGTGGAGAAGATCTTAAGAGCATTAAAGCCCCTGTTCTTGTGTTGTTAATGGAGCTATCATGTCCCAAACCTTGGTTCTAAGGCGAATAAGGCCTAGATCTCTTTAGATTCACATAAAGTTTGCCACTTTACGTGATGGATGGATTGTAGGAGGTTGGATCTATGTTTTGGATCAAGTGCATGGCCTGGAGTGCTTCTGAATTGATTCAGATCGGGTTGACTCAGCGAGTCACATGGGTGGACTCAACGAGTTGCTTGAAGATGGCCTGAAACTCGGCGAGTTGGAAGAACAACTCGGCGAGTAGGTTGAAGATAGCCTTGGACTCGACGAGTATGTTCTTGGACTCGGCGAGTCTTGTCGAAGAGTCCCAATATTTCCTGGTTGAGTCGAGAATCGGTGAGTCAAGGGATGACTCGGTGAGTTGGGTGCGAGTGGACTCAGAGTTGTTGGACTCGGCGAGTCTTGGGGTGACTCGGCGAGTTGGGTCGCGGATTGAGGGAAGTTCTGAGCTTGGGGACTCGGCGAGTCATTGGGATGACTCGGCGAGTAGAGTCAATCAAGGGTTGACCAGTTCTCTTCCAGAGGTATTTTGGTAAATAATGGTATATCTGTATATATATATATATATATATATATATATATATATATATATATATATACACATATATATTGAGTTGAATATTTTGATGTTCAGTGAAGGAGTTCGTGTCAGAGTTCGGAGCAGCGGGATCTTATTCTTTCAGCCAGCAGTTTCGAGGTGAGTTATCCTCACTATATCAACAGGGTCTAAGGCACGAAGGCCGGCCCTTATCGGATTGAGATCCGGGTAGTTGTTATTATTTTGTTGTTGTGATATGCTTGCATCCTGAGAGTTAGGACGGTATATGTTAGAGACCTGATTAAGATCAGTATCCTGAGAGATAGGGAGAAGCTATGCTAATGACTTGTTAGGTCGGTATCCTGCTTAGAGTATGTTATGCTATGTGATCTGCTAGATCGGCTTGTTTGAATGTGAACTGTTATATGATTAAATGTTTATGTGTACATGGTTGTTTGGACTGGATATGGGTTGAGGCGGTCCTGCTTTGTGCTGTAGGCCAAGATACTCAGGGCGGACCGGTTGTTCCGAAGGCTCAGCGAGCGGTCCGGATATGCTGTAGGCCCCACGCGGGCGGACCAGACGTGCCGAGGCTCAGAGAGTGGACCAGGCCGACTGAAGGCCCGATGCGGGCGGAACAGTCATACTGTAGACTCAGAGAGTGGACCAGGTGAGTTGAAGGCCCAGTGCGGGCGGACCAACCACACTGTAGACTCGAAGGACATGACTAGACTCGGAGGATGGATCCGGTGGACTGAAGGCCGATACGGCGGACCAGTCACACAGTAGACCCGATATGCATGGCTGTTCTATGTTCTGTTATGTTATGTATGTTTTATATGTTATGGGCCGAAAGGCAATATGTTTTGGACCGGAAGGTCATAGCCTGGAAGGGCGTATGTGTGGTTGGTATTTTGGGGGTATCTCACTAAGCTTTCGGGCTTACAGTTGTGGTTTAATGTTTTTCAGGTTCTTCAGGAGACTGTGGCAAGGCGAAGGCGCGATCGTACTGATCGTCATGATTTTGTAGCAATGTGATTCTGGGAATACTCTAAATGATTTGTATTGAAAACCTTTTGTAAACAATTTAATGAAATCGGGTTGTTTTTGAAAAATTTAAATTGGTTGTATTTTTCGGTCGTTACAAGTTGGTATCAGAGCCTTGGTTTGAGTGAATTGGAGGAACACTTGTGTGACTCCAGTCTCAAATCAAGGAAGGTTTTCAAAAGAGAATTTAAAATGGTTTTCAAAAATAAGTAAAGAAGGACGCGGAGGTACGATCAGCCGGAGCCAGTAAGTAACGCCAAAATACCATACATGACAATTGTTTTATTGAGCTTTGATAGAACAGCATGCTAAAGTTAGGCTAGGGATCTTCAGGATTTCTTGATGAGTTGCCTGATTTATGATGCCTGCTAGCCTAGGGTTCCTTGCGAGAGATTTCTAGTGTTCCTCTAGTTGTGAGGATAGAGCATTGTTATGTATGTCGCTAGGGTGTTGTGGAAGTACTTCATACAAATATGGGTAGGTGTGGAAGGTAGTATGGGCCCGTACTACCGAAAGCACAGACCCATACGCGTATCAGGGAAACCATGACCTCTAGGGTTGGGATGAGAGCTGGTTCCCGAGTTAGGGGAAAATGTCTGAGATTTTGGTGTTTTATTTTCAGTATGGAGATTTCAGGGCACGCTGGGAGTGGATCCAGGTCAGGATTAGGAGCAGGTGAGGGAGTTTCGGGTGGGTCTGTACAACTCGAGGTTGTCAGTTGGATGAGTATGCACGAGTTGGATGCGAGGATTCGTGAGATCCTGCATGATGAGGTTGCTGCATTGTTTCGGGCTGAGCTGCCGGAGTTGTTTCGGTCGATCAAGACCGCCATGGTGGAGTATTTTGATGAGCGCTATGCGGCTCTCACGGAGACGGCTGCCGCGGCGGCTACAGCAGCTGTAGCAGCGGCAGGGGGAGGAGCTAGTAGAGATTTTCAGTATCGGGACTTCGATAATACAAAGCCTCCCACTTTTGATGGAGTTCAGGATCCGATCGTTGCTATGAGATGGTTATCAGATGTGGAGGGATGTTTCTTCACGTGTTCATGCCCTGCTGATCAGAGGGTGAGGTGCGCTCTGAACCTGTTAAGGCTCGGGGAAAAGGATTGGTGGAGATTGACCACGGGGTCGTACTCGGATGCGCAGAGGGCTGCGATTTCATGGGATCAGTTCAGAGAGATGTTCAACACTCGTTATGTTCCGCAGGTCGAGAGGGAGAGGTTGGCTTAGGAGTTCTTGGAGCTGAAAAAGGATTCAGAGTCGGTGACGGAAATCACCAGGATGTTTACTGAGAGGGCGATGTTTTGCCCTGAGTTCACTTCGGAGCAGGCTCAGAAGTCCCGATATCTGAGTATGCTAAAGAGAGACATTAGGCAGTTTGTGTCTGTGCAGAGGTGTAAGACCTTGCTGGAGTTACAGGAGGCCGCCAGGCGGCGTGAGTTAGAGATTGAGTTGTAGATGCGTGAGCTGAGGCAAGCTTCGGTTCAGTCGCAGCCGACGACGAAACGGTCTAAGACCGTTGATTCCAGGATGGGAGATCAGGGTATCCATGTCTGTGGAGAGTGTGGAAGGGGTCACGCCAGAGTTTGTCGGTCCGGTGGAGCATGCCGCAAGTGCGGAAAGGAGGGACACTATGCGAGGGATTGTCGGCAGTCAGTGCCGGTTCGGGATTTGAGGATATGCTATTGTTGTCATCAGGTTGGACATTTAAAGGTCAACTGTCCACAGCTTGCTGCAGGATCGGTGCAGGCTCCAACACCGGCTACGTTGAGGATCACAGGTGGAGGTCCGGGTGGAGCGGAGCCCCCAAGGGCTTAGGGTCGTGTTTTTCAACTTGCTGCTGCGGGTATGTTTCTTTCTGTTGTTTTTTATTATTATGATTATTGTGGAGTTTTGTTATCTGCTAGTTTCGTTGGTTGGTGATGGAATTGCGTTTCGGGTTTTCGTGTGGTATCCGTTGTTCCTTGAGGGTTTGGCGAGTTGTGATCGAGATTTCGTTTTGGTATCCTTTGTTCCCTGAAGGATCGATATGGTTATGGATTAGTACTTTGAGCTATTGTGGATTATCTCTGTGAGGATTAGTGGTGGATTCGACGTTGGTTTGAATGTCAGGTAGCCTCTGCAGTCTGAGGGATGGATATTTGAAGATTGGGTTCCTTTCGAGCGGGTTGTTCAGTGTGGAAACATGATTTTTATGAAAGTTGTTAGCGCTGGTGAGAAACATTTTGTGTGTAAGTGTTGATTTTCTGCAAGGTTGCTTTGGGAGATTGGTGATGGCGACTGATGATTAATTGTCAGTGTCTTATGTGGGGGAGAATTGGAAATTCTCCGGATGATGGTTGGGCTTAAGAGGTTTTTTAGCTGGTTGGGGAATTCAGCGGTATTTCTATCAGCCGAGAGCAGGCTCGTATGGGTGAGTAACAGGCGTGCAGGGCGGAATACAGACCTAGAGCATTTGATTGCGGAAGGCATGGGAGCAGGCCGGGATCGAGTATGTATGATGGAGATAGAGTTCGGAACCCCTAGAGGGCTAGAACGGTATGCACGGGAGGATTTCCCGAAGGGATAGTTCGGAATGATGAATGCTAGTTGAGCGGTCCGGATAGACTGAAGGCCGGTAGGCGTACCAGTCAGGCCGAAGGCTCGAAGGATGGTCCAGTCAGATTGGCTGAAGGTTCTGAGAGTGGTCCAGATTGGCTGAAGACTTGGGGAGGCGGTCCAGTCATGATTTTGTAGCAATGTGATTCTGGGAATACTCTAAATGATTTGTATTGAAAACCTTTTGTAAACAATTTAATGAAATCGGGTTGTTTTTGAAAAATTTAAATTGGTTGTATTTTTCGGTCATTACAAGTTGGTATCAGAGCCTTGGTTTGAGTGAATTGGAGGAACACTTGTGTGACTCCAGTCTCAAATCGAGGAGGGTTTTCAAAAGAGAATTTAAAATGCTTTTCAAAAATAAGTAAAGGAGGACGCGGAGGTACGATCAGCCGGAGCCAGTAAGTAACGCCAAAATACCATACATGACCATTGTTTTATTGAGCTTTGATAGAACAGCATGCTAAAGTTAGGTTAGGGATCTTCAGGATTTCTTGATGAGTTGCCTGATTTATGATGCCTGCTAGCCTAGGGTTCCTTGCGAGAGATTTCTAGTGTTCCTCTAGTTGTGAGGATAGAGCATTGTTATGTATGTCGCTAGGGTGTTGTGGAAGTACTTCATACAAATATGGGTAGGTGTGGTAGGTAGTATGGGCCCGTACTACCGAAAGCACAGACCCATACGCGTATCAGGGAAACCATGACCTCTAGGGTTGGGATGAGAGCTGGTTCCCGAGTTAGGGGAAAATGTCTGAGATTTTGGTGTTTTATTTTCAGTATGGAGATTTCAGGGCACGCTGGGAGTGGATCCAGGTCAGGATTAGGAGCAGGTGAGGGAGTTTCGGGTGGGTCTGTACAGCTCGAGGTTGTCAGTCGGATGAGTACGCACGAGTTGGATGCGAGGATTCGTGAGATCCTGCATGATGAGGTTGCTGCATTGTTTCGGGCTGAGCTGCCGGAGTTGTTTGGGTCGATCAAGACCGCCATGGTGGAGTATTTTGATGAGCACTATGCGGCTCTCACGGAGACGGCTGCCGCGGCGGCTACAGCAGCTGTAGCAGCGGCAGGGGGAGGAGCTAGTAGAGGTTTTCAGTATCGGGACTTCGATAATACAAAGCCTCCCACTTTTGATGGAGTTCAGGATCCGATCGTTGCTATGAGATGGTTATCAGATGTGGAGGGATGTTTCTTCACGTGTTCATGCCCTGCTGATCAGAGGGTGAGGTGCGCTCTGAACCTGTTAAGGCTCGGGGCAAAGGATTGGTGGAGATTGACCACGGGGTCGTACTCGGATGCGCAGAGGGCTGCGATTTCATGGGATCAGTTCAGAGAGATGTTCAGCACTCGTTATGTTCCGCAGGTCGAGAGGGAGAGGTTGGCTCAGGAGTTCTTGGAGCTGAAACAGGATTCAGAGTCGGTGACGAAAATCACCAGGATGTTTACTGAGAGGGCGATGTTTTGCCCTGAGTTCACTTCGGAGCAGGCTCAGATGTCCTGATATCTGAGTATGCTAAAGAGAGACATTAGGCAGTTTGTGTTTGTGCAGAGGTGTGAGACCTTGCTGGAATTACAGGAGGCCGCCAGGCGGCGTGAGTTAGAGATTGAGTTGTAGATGCGTGAGCTGAGGCAAGCTCCGGTTCAGTCGCAGCCAACGACGAAACGGTCTAAGACCATTGATTCCAGGATGGGAGATCAGGGTATCCATGTCTGTGGAAAGTGTGGAAGGGGTCACGCCAGAGTATGTCGGTCCGGTGGAGCATGCCGCAAGTGCGGAAAGGAGGGACACTATGCGAGGGATTGTCGGCAGTCAGTGCCGGTTCGGGATTTGAGGATATGCTATCGTTGTCATCAGGTTGGACATTTGAAGGTCAACTGTCCATAGCTTGCTGCAGGATCGGTGCAGGCTCCAGCACCGGCTACGTTGAGGATCACAGGTGGAGGTCCGGGTGGAGCGGAGCCCCCAAGGGCTTAGGGTCGTGTTTTTCAGCTTGCTGCTGCGGGTATGTTTCTTTCTGTTGTTTTTTATTATTATGATTATTGTGGAGTATTGTTATCTGCTAGTTTCGTTGGTTGGTGATGGAATTGCGTTTCGGGTTTTCGTGTGGTATCCGTTGTTCTTTGAGGGTTTAGCGAGTTGTGATCGAGATTTCGTTTTGGTATCCTTTGTTCCCTGAAGGATCGATATGGTTATGGATTAGTACTTCGAGCTATTGTGGATTATCTCTGTGAGGATTAGTGGTGGATGCGATGTTGGTTTGAATGTCAGGTAGCCTTTGCAGTCTGAGGGATGGATATTTGAAGATTGGGTTCCTTTCGAGCGGGTTGTTCAGTGTGGAAACATGATTTTTATGAAAGTTGTTAGCACTGGTGAGAAACATTTTGTGTGTAAGTGTTGATTTTCTGCAAGGTTGCCTTGGGAGATTGGTGATGGCGACCGGTGATTAATTGTCAGTGTCTTATGTGGGGGAGAATTGGAAATTCTCCGGATGATGGTTGGGCTTAAGAGGTTTTTTAGCTGCTTGGGGAATTCAGCGGTATTTCTATCAGCCGAGAGCAGGCTCGTATGGGTGAGTAACAGGCGTGCGGGGCGGAATACAGACCTAGAGCATTTGATTGCGGAAGGCATGGGAGCAGGCCGGGATCGAGTATGTATGATGGAGATAGAGTTCGGAACCCCTAGAGGGCTAGAACGGTATGCACGGGAGGATTTCCCGAAGGGATATTTCGGAATGATGAATGCTAGTTGAGCGGCCCGGATAGACTGAAGGCCGGTAGGCGTACCAGTCAGGCCGAAGGCTCGAAGGATGGTCCATTCAGATTGGCTGAAGGTTCTGAGAGTGGTCCAGATTGGCTGAAGGCCTGGGGAGGTCTGGCCCCGGTTAGCGATCTTGAGCAGTGAAGTTAGTGCATGGGATTGAGAGTCCCTGCGATGTGAGTCAGAGTAGTGGTGATGTATGGATGTCGGGTGTGCTTTAAGGAGATGGTGTAGCGTGGGGTGAGCACCATAGTACCTGTCATGGTGATAGGGCGGACGAGTGGTTTCCTTGGTAAGGAAAGAGGGAGGAATGGAATTCCGAAAGGAAGTGCAAACTTACGGAAGTGAAAGTGGCAATGTAGAGTTATGATTGGAGTGGTCCGATGATGGTTTTGAGTAGCGTGTTGCGGCAATGGAATAAAAGCTCATTCGACTTGAGATGTCTGCTCAGGACGCGGAGGGAATTCCGCAGGCGTAGAGCCAGGGAGAGGGGTTCGGAAGGGATGCAGGGAGAGAGTCTCGGGCTCTCAGTGAGAGATTCTGATCAGGGTTTTGGGTATGTATTAGCGGTTCATATGTGGGGGTGGCACCAATCACAAAACCCTTTTTGAGAATACTCCGCTCCCACCTTTTATCCATACCCTCCACCGACTCACCTTTATCTACCATCCCCTTACCCTTACCCCTACCCCCAATACCCGTATCCTCCTCCCGATCCCCTGGTTTAGGTACTTTTGCCTCACTCCAAGCATTGATGACAATGCTTCTTTCTAAGCTTTGGGTGGGGTATTACCTTTTCTTTTTAATTTATCATGCGTTTTAATTAGGATGCAATCATAAAATGCGAATGTAATTATATATTGTTTTAGTGGTTTCCTCTTTATGTCTTAAGTTATTGTATTTGTAACATGTCTTTGGGGTTTTGTTGCCCAAAAAAACAAGTGTGAAGGCCGGGCTACAAAGTTGTATCCATTTGTTTTCCTTTGTAAATGTTTAATTTTTCGGATTCTAGCTCATGTAATTAGTTCCTAGTTGATGTTTTTCTAGTTAGATATCATTTTTGTTGGAAACTACCAAGGCAGAGTTCACTCATCGGGTGCTAGACTCTTCGCTCTACATGGATCATACTTTGGTGGATGCACTTACTCTTTTAGATGATTGTAGTTTGCCAACTTTTGTACACACCTTGTTTCTTGCCATTTTTGGCCCGAGTTATCTTTTTCTAGGTTTTATTTCTTGATGTGGGGTTGAAGTTCTAGGTTTTCCATTCGGTCAAACCCTAAAAGTCAACCACTTCGTATCATAAGTTAATGTCATTATTTCTTATTTTCAAGAAATATAAAATTCGTTTGATTATTTTAATATTATTTTTAAATGAACGAGTGAAAGAAAGTGTCGTCGCGGGTTTTGAATTTTAAAAACCGCAAACACTTCGTGTCTTAGAAAGTCCCGACCAAACTTTTATGTTTAGGTTGAAAAATCACCCAAAAACCGTGAACTCATACCTATATATGAGTTTACTCCCCAAAAAGCTAGTCATTTGTGTTTACTCCCCAAATGTCAAAAGAGTAAACTCCAAAATATCCTCTCAAGTATCATCCAAGTTTTTATTCCAAATCGTCAATCTAGTAAGTGTTTCTAGCCCTTTCAAGTTAGTATATCACTTAATCTAGTGATTTTACATCCTTTAATCCATTCATTTTTGTGTTTTGATTAGTTTCCAAAAACACCAAGAACACCAAGAACACACACTAAGTGTTCTTGGATTTAAAGTTCATTTGAAGCTTCCTCTATGTAAGTACTTATATCCTAGAGTCGATTCAAGCTTTCTATACATGTTTATACCAAGGAAAAGTCCCAAGAACACCAAGAACAAGGTGTTCGCGGTTTTGGGTGGCCCCCAAAACCGTAAACACCCATATAGTGCCTTAGGGTGCTTTAGGGTGTCTAGATGCTTCACAATGCCTTAGGGACTTGTCTAGATCCATCGTTGATGAGTGTATCACACAAAAAGCACCAAAATCATATATTTTTATGTGTTTACGGTTTGGGGATCTCCCAAACCCGTAAACACCTCAAATATGGTGTAAATGTCCCATAAATGGCCCATGGTTGTTCCTTATGGCTAGAATCTAACCTAGACTAGTGCCATGTTTGAGCTAAGGACTTGAAAATCGCCAAATACCAAACTTAGGAGTTTAAGGTAGTAAACTCATGAGTTTAAGGTAGTAAACTCATGATTTTAAGGTAGTAAACTCATGAAGAAATGGACCTTAGACCGTAAACTCCATTTAGGAGTGTTTTGATGCCACACAACACTTCCTAATGCTAAATCATGAAGTAGGAATACTTGGAATAGCTTAGAAGACTTCAAACCAACAAATGGTCATAATGTGTAGAGTTTACGACTGTAAACCCTTGAGTTTACTACCATAAACTCCTTGGGTAATGGTCATGAAAACCGTAAACTCCAAGGGAGTTTACCCTTGAACCCCAAACAAACTAGCCTTTCCCTACAATACTTAGATGCACTCCTTAGCACTTATAACACTTATACAAAGTGTTTGTCATGCCTTAGAGTGTCTTGAATTTTTTTATTAGTTGTTTAAAGGCTAATTGTTTATATACATATATCCTTATATGTTATTAGGATCTTTGTGTGTGTCTAAGTCTTCACTAGACACCAAGCACTTATCCGGCACTTCCTTCCGATCCACTTGCTATAGGAGAGTTCATACCCCTTAATCAATGTTTTAAATGTTTTTAAATACTTTATGGGGGGATACAAGTAGAATCATGCTACTTATTATATCAATCACATGTGATTAATAAGCAGCATTCAAATGATTTACTAATCATTAGCCGTCTTACCAAACAGTTTCCTTCAAATGTTTTTCATAAACACTTTATGTGTTTAAAACTCCTTATTACATTGTACATTTTACTCTGTATGTTACATTTCAAACTTATTTACAATTGTGTTTCAAACAAATGTTTCTTTATACTAAACTGTTTTATGAAACCCATGCCTTCCAAACGTTTTATAGATTGACATCACGTCGATCTTTTCTTAGATAATAATTATGTGCAAAGGTTTTACAAAACTTACTTTATTCTTTTATATTATAATTTACATGCCTATATATGTATATTTATATAAGGAATGTTCAAAAGACTTAGGAAGGCTATCCACGCTATTTCCTTTTCGCGCTTGAGATGTGGTCTGGTGGGACATCGAGTATCCGTCCGAAGGTCGTTTAAATATTAGTTATATATCATGTGTACATATATATTCATAAAAGTCCTTCCAGTTCATCCAATGCCCTTGGGTAGTGAGGGTATACATCCATGTCCATACGTATCAGTTAGATTACTAGTAAACTATCATAAGGGTAGTTTAGGCAGATACTAGAACTATTACTAGAACGTGATATCATACAATCAGTCAAGTCATTCATGAGTCAATACTTGCTAGATAGATAGCACATACATTACAGCTCGAATGTTACAATACATTACTGTACTTGCTAGATAGAGAGCACATACATTACAACTAGAACATTACAGTACATTACTATACTTGCTAGATAGAGAGCACATATATTACAACTAGAACATTATAGTACATTACTATACTCTTACATGGATATGTTTACATAGATACATTTACATGAGTACACTTACATGAATTACTAGTACATTTTATATGTATAGATTCTGTTATATCATTCTCATTCTTATCTTTACCTTGTGATTCAATCACATAATCGACAAGATAGATTGGATTGAATATCCTAGTACCAAAGGATACGTTGCAGGATTGACCATTCCTAGAATCTCTGTTAGCTACAGAGGTAAAAGCACATCCAAGGATGTCAACGGTTGATACCATTACAGGTATACTTTTATGGACTGACTATTCCTATACCCACCTGTTAGCAACAGAGGTAAATGTACATCTACGGATGTCTTCAGTTAACATTGTTAGTTGCCCTTGTACCAAAGGGTAATACTAAGACAATTAGGTCTTGGTAGAAGACTACATTCAGAGCAGTTAGATCTTGGTAGAAGACTACATTCAGAACAGTTAGGTCTTGGTAGAAGACTACATTCAAAACAGTTAGGTCTTGGTAGAAGACTACATTAAGAGAAGTTAGGTCTTGGTAGAAGTCTACATTCAGAATAGTTAAGTCTTGGTAGAAGACTCCTTTTGTTACTAATAGGAATCATAGGGATTTCTAGGGCTTTTCAAACGTTTATAGTTGTTTTACAAACATTTTCATACTTACAGTTCATTTACATTTTCAATACTTACAATTCGTATTCATACAAATACTTACATTTCAAATACATACAAGTATTTACATACAAATTAAGACACTAAAATACTTATGATCTCACCAGCTTTAAAGCTGATACTCGCTTTCAAAATTACTTGTATCCTCAGGTCATCATAGACAGGTACCGATGCAAGGATTAGGGAAGATGGAGCTCGTTGAAGACTTGTCTTTCATTTTGATTTATGCTTTAGTGTTTATCAAAATTTGATTGAACACAATTGTATAATAAGTATATTATTAATGCAATGGATGATGTTGTTGCTTGTTTACTACTTTTCATTGTTGTGATACTGTACATGACGTCCTCCACCCCAGAATGTTTCCGCCGTTTATGGTTTTGGGGTGCGACAAGTGGGCTAGATTAGACCACAGAACAATGTCACATAAACCATACTAGTGAAGTATGCATGCTCGTTTTTCATGTTGATCAATATGTATCCCTTGCTAGAAAGGTAACAAAGGCTCGTCCCTTAAGGCGATTCTTATCCCTAAAAATGGATTATATGTCTTTATTTCAAGCGCATGTTGTGAATTTCAACCTAAGATGTTCATTTTTTTTTTCTTTCTAGGATAGTTCATCCCAAGTTCATTTTAGTCTTGTCTTACTTGAGGACAAATAAGGTTTAAGCTTGGGGTGATTTCATAGTTTTGTTTTTATTATTTCTTTTTGTAGTTTATTTTTAGTTAGAACCATCTCATTTTAGTTAATCTTCATGCTTATTTTATGTTTTTGTTATTTTTCTCCTTTACCTTGTGCTTTATAGTCTTTTGAGCTTATTTGCAGGAGTTATCGAAGACTTTTCGTTATTGGAGGCGTAGAATGTTGCTGGATTTATGGAAGCTTGCGGGTTTCCTGTGAATTTGAAGTGGTGTGAATGAGCTTGGTGCTTGCATAAACAAGAAATCAATTTGGACTTATTTTTTAAGCGAGAATGATGATGAGGCGACACAGACTCGAGCTACAGAAGATTGATGGAGCATTGGGTCGATCAATAAAGGCTTTGGAATGGCACAAATAGGATCACATAACAAATAAGAATCGCTCTTAGGGAAATTCAGATGTTGCTTCTTCTCTTATATATACGTGGGGAGAGAGTACAAGTAGTTGTGCATATGAATTGACCCATGTCAAATGTGGCATAAGTAGGGGGACAACTTAGCTGCATGCCGACCAGTCCCTCACCTGAATTTTCCTTGCAAGCCATAATCAATCCCGAATGAAAGGAATAAAAACTAGATTGTGCCATTTTGAGATCTTTAGTTTCTAACTGCTACAATTCACATCATATCTTACTACTTTATAATTAAGACACATTTTTCTCACTTGAACTCGAATTGGCATTAGTTTAGTTGTGCTCGTTTTGACCTCTTGTTTGGCTTACACTTAGATTCTGCTTATAGTAGTATTTAGTTATGTTTTGTATTTTTATTTTAAGGTTATTCATGTTAAACTCCCATAGTAAACCAAAAAAGTGAACTTAAACAAAATTGAGAGACAACTACCCCATTTTTCTAGTTTTGTTTTGTGAGTCAAAAGTAATTTGTTTTATAACTTCAAAAAAATTCAATTTACTTAAAATTTTCAATAAAGTCTAGTGTGTAGTTTGTGTGCGTGAAATATAGTATTTATTCAAGTTGTTTGGAGAAGTCAAATTTTGGATCTTTCATGAAATTTGAACCTTATGTTTGTTGGTTCTAGTCAATAAAAAAAGAAAATGGAAGTCGGATGTTATAGCAATCATAAAATGCGAATGTAATTATATATTGTTTTAGTGCTTTCCTCTTTGTGTCTTAAGTTATTGTATTTGTAACATGTCTTTGGGGTTTTGTTGTCCAAAAAAAAAGTGTGAAGGCTGGGCCACAAAGTTGTATCCATTTGTTTGACTTTGTAAATGTTTAATTTTTCGGATTCTAGCTCATGTAATTAGTTCCTAGTTGATGTTTTTCTAGTTAGATATCATTTTTGTTGGCAACTACCAAAGCAGAGTTCACTCATCCGGTGCTAGACTCTTCGCTCTACATGAATCATACTTTGGTGGATGCACTTACTCTTTTAGATGATTGTAGTTTGCCAACTTTTGTACATACCTCGTTTCTTGCCATTTTTGGCCCGAGTTATCTTTTTCTAGGTTTTATTTCTTGATGTGGGGTTGAAGTTCTGAGGAGTGAGGAACATTCTAACCGAGGCACACTTTCTTATGGCTAGTGGGCTAGATCAGACCACAGAACAATGCCACATAAACCATACTAGTGAAGTATGCATGCTTGTTTTTCATCTTGATCAACATGTATCCCTTGCTAGAAAGGTAACAAAGGATCATCCCTTAAGGCGATTCTTATCCCTAAAAATGGATTATATGTCTTTATTTCAAGGGCGTGTTGTGAATTTCAACATAAGATGTTCATTATTTTTCTTTCTAGGATAGTTCATCCCAAGTTCATTTTAGTATTGTCTTACTTGAGGACAAATAAGGTTTAAGCTTGGGGTGATTTCATAGTTTTCTTTTTATTATTTCTTTTCGTAATTTATTTTTAGTTAAAACCATCT